>NW_027256887.1:30428865-30700135 GCF_029215685.1 Pituophis catenifer annectens
GTTATATACCTAAGGGCATATTTAACAGCTAAATTAATTGAGGCAGATGCTCAAGGAAGATATATTGCAATTGAATTCCTAATAGAAGGGAAGAAAACACTTTTAATTGGAGTATATGCTCCTAACCAACAGCAAGAAAAATTTTATAAGCTTTTGCATACCAAAATAATACAACGGGATTATAAATCGTGTATATTAATGGGTGATTGGAATGCCCAAAGTATTGGATACCCAAAAGGACAAAAAAGGATTACTTCAAAATACCCAAAATCGTGCAAGATTACCTAAATCTTTTTTTGATATAATGGATGATATGGAGTTGAGAGATATCTGGCGAGAATGAAATGTTGAAGAAAAGGATTTTACTTTTTTTTCTAATAGACATCAATCCTTTTCTAGGATTGATTTTATATTAATTACTAATGATTTCTTTTCTAGGGTAAAGAAGACGAAGATATGTTCAAGAATTTTATCTGATCATAGTCCGGTGTGGATGGAATTAGAGCAGGAAAAGGGAGCTAGAAGGTCTTGGAGGCTAAATGAAAATTTGTTTAGATATGAGGAAAATGTGAAAGAATGTAAAAAACAAATGAAAGAATTTTTTGCTATGAATATGCATAAGGGTACGCCTATGGAAATGGTTTGGGATGCAAGTAAAGCATATATGAGAGGAACCTTAATATATTTGAATAATAAATATAGACGTAGACAAGAAAAGAAACGGAGGGACTTAGAAGAGGAAATAAAAAA
This sequence comes from Pituophis catenifer annectens, assembly GCF_029215685.1. Classification (NCBI taxonomy): domain Eukaryota; kingdom Metazoa; phylum Chordata; class Lepidosauria; order Squamata; family Colubridae; genus Pituophis; species Pituophis catenifer. The sequence goes on from NW_027256887.1 coordinate 30,429,616, forward strand.
GAAAGAGCAGGCACTTATATTAAATCCAACAGATAAGAAAATAAAGGAAACAATAAATTTGTTGCGAGGGCAGTTTAATATGTTGATGGCAGACCAAGTGGCAACTAACTTACAATATGCTAAACATAACACTTTTTGTAATGCAAATAAACCAGGTAGATGGTTAGCCTACTTGTTAAGGAGAAAACAAAAGCTACGTACTATAGAAAAAATAGAATACAAAGGTAAAGAGGTATATCAACAAAATATTATTAAAAAAGCTTTTTTAGAATTCTATACAAAGTTATATGCTAGTGATACAATTCAAGGCAAAGATATAGATAGATATTTACAGGAGGAGAATATCCCTGTAATTACACCAGAGCAAAGGGAAGGACTGAACCAACCAATAACTTCAGAAGAAATTATTTTAGCAATTAAACAGTTAAAGGGGGGTAAAGCTCCAGGCACAGATGGACTGACAGCTGTTTATTATAAAAATTTGCAGTTAGAAATGGTAGAACCGCTTAAGGAACTATTTTGCAAGATTCAAGCCAGAGGAGATGTACCCCTTTCATGGAGAACAGCTTTTATTTCATTGATTCCAAAGGAGGATCAAGACCGTAGTCAACCTAAGAATTATAGGCCAATATCGCTTTTAAATACTGATTACAAGATTTAAAATATTAGCAAATAGGTTAATGGTAATCATGCAACAAATGATTCATAATGACCAATCTGGATTTATAAGTGGCAGACAAATGAAAGGTAATGTAAGACAAATTGTAAACTTATTGTAATACTTGGAAAGGAACAACCAAGTCCCTGCAGCACTTATCTTTTTGGATGCGGAGAAGGCATTTGATCGATTGAATTGGCAATTTTTATTGAAAATAATAGAAAAGATGCAGTTTGGAGAATACTTTACACAATCTATTAGAGCAATATACCAGAGACAAACAGCACAAATAATAATTAATGGTGGTTTAACAGAAACTTTTAAAATTGAAAAAGGAACAAGACAGGGATGCCCCTTATCACCATTATTGTTTATTTTAACTTTGGAACCTTTATTGAATAAAATACGAGGGTCAAATAAAATAAAGGGAATTAAAATTAGACATCATGATTATAGATTAAGAGCATTTGCAGATGACTTGGTTGTTACTTTAACTCAACCAGTACAATCAGCTACAGGTTTAATGCATATAATTAGCCAATATGGACAAATGTCTGGATTTAAAATAAATAAACAAAAAACAAAGATAATAACTAAAAACATGATGGCAAAGCAAAAAGAAGAACTAGAAAGACTAGCAGGATTTGAAATAGTAAAAAAGGTTAAATATCTAGGGGTATATATCACAGCCTCAAATGTAAAATTATATAAAAATAATTATGAAATATTATGGCAAAAAATACAGAAAGAGATGGAGAATTGGGGAAAACTACAATTATCTCTGTTGGGAAGAATAGCAGCAATAAAAAGGAATGTTCTACCTAGGTTTCTTTTTTTGTTCCAAATGATACTAATACTTAAGAAAGATGAAAATCTGAGGGAATGGCAGAAGGGTATTAATAATTTTGTTTGGGCAGGAAAAAGACCAAGAATAAAGTTAAAAATAATGCAAGATATACGTGAAAGAGGAGGTCTTAAAATGCCTAATTTAAGATTATACTATGAAGTAGCTGTCCTAACAATAATTAGTGATTGGATTAACTCAACAGAAGAAAGAATAATGAACATTGAAGGATTTGATTTGTTATATGGCTGGCATGCTTATTTATTATATGATAAAAAGGTGGATAAGACCTTTAAAAGGCATATATTAAGGAATGCCTTGTTATGAGTTTGGAAAAAGTATCAATATAAGTTAAATTATAAGATACCTATATGGGCAATACCCAGACATGTGATAGAGAATATAAGTGTAGAACAAAATCAAGAGGTGATTACTTATAAAAAGCTTCTTAAAATGGAAGTGGGGGGTATTGCAGTTAAAATCTTTAAACACATTAAAAGAAGAAAGAATAATTCAAACTTGGTTTCAGTATGGTCAGTTGCAAGCTAGATGGAAAGAAGATCAGAGAATTGGTATCATGCAGAATGAGGAAAATTTGGTAAAACAAATTAGAGACCAAGGTCAAATGCATATAAAAAGATTATACAATGTATTGATAGAAATAGATTCAGAAACGGAATTGGTTAAGGATTGTATGATAAAATGGGCACAAAATATTCAGGAACCAATAATGATGGAAACTTGGGAAAAAATATGGGTTAGAAATGTAAAATTTACGCAAGCACAAAATTTAAGAGAAATTTTTTTATAAAATGTTCTATAGATGGCATTTAGATCCTAAAAAGTTGGCTTGTATGTATCCGAATTTACAATCTAAGTGTTGGAGATGTGATTGTGATGATGCCATTTATTATCATATATGGTGGACTTGTAAAAAAGTTAAAGCATTTTGGATTAAAATATGGTGGATTATCCAAAATATTCTTAAAAAGAAGATAAAGTTTACTCCACAATTGTTTTTGTTGGGTATAATTACAGATTGTACATTTATAGAGACTAAATTGATTTTAAATTTAAAAACTGCAGCTAGACTTTTGGTGGCGCAATATTGGAAGAAGGAAGATTTGCCTACTATTGAAGAATGGACATTAAAAGTAGTGAATCTGGAAGAAATGGCGAAGATTTCAGCATATTTGAAAGATCACTCACAAGAAAGATATATATTGGAATGGAGAAGATGGATTGATTATATTCAAAACAAATATCGGACTAAAAAGTACCAAATAGCTTATGAATGAATAGAAAAATTAAGAGTATTTAGTAAAGTTAGTAAAAGGGGAGTTAAAGTGTGAAGGGGGGGATAGGAATCCTTAGTTTATTAGTTTAGTTTAGCATATGATTGTTAATTGTTATACCCTGTATTTTGTTCTGGGAAGTTCGGGTGAGGGTGGGGGGGGGTAAGGAAGGGAGGGGGGGGAGGGGGAAATACTTGTAAAAAAAATTTTCTTTCTGTAAAACTCTTTAATAAAAAAAAAAGACACTTTAGGTCTTCCAATGTTGGAAGTCTATAATGAAGTATGTTAGAGGTGAAGTTACCAAATTCGTGGATGGAAGCAAATATTACTCTTATACCAGTGGTGGGTTCCTCCCGGTTCGGCCCGGTTCCTGCGAGCCGGTAGCGGTGACGATATGATGTCACCGAACTGGTTCTCCCCCCGTCCTCCCTCCTCCCACCCCCACCCCCCACGTTATTCTTACCTTTTATTTGGCCCCACTCCCAATCTATTGCTGCCTCCTGAGTCCCAGCTGATGGCTAGAGGGAAAAAACCTGTTTAAACTCTTGCCGCGGGACTTCAAAGGGCTGCCCTACAGCTGATCAGTGTTAAAAGAAAACAAATGAGTAGACCGGTGTCTGCAAAAATAAATGGGTAGACCCAGTGGTGGGATTTTACTTCGGTAGAACCGATTGTTAAGTATTTAAGCCAGTAGTTCCCAAAGTGGGTGGTACCATGCCTTAGGTGGGCAGTAAGAGGCAAGGGGGGCAGCAGGGGGGTGCTAGAGGCAAAAGGGGGCAACAGGGCGCTAAGTGGCAAGGAGGATGGCCCCCACCCTTTGGCCTGTGCCTCACAGCAGTTACCTCCTTGCAAGTAAACAGCAAGAAAAAACAATTCCTTTCAGCTTCAGCATAGGCTAATTAGCCCATTGATTAGATCTGCCTCCCAATTCTCAGCTGATTTGCTCTCAGCTGTTTTGTGCAGGGCTCAGCTGCTTGCTGCAAAAAGCTAAATTGCTGGAGCAGATTTTTTTTTCTCTTTATGCAAATCAAGCTGAAAATGAAATTGAAAGTAAAGCAGGGTGTTGGCTGTTATGTTGGAAAATTAGGCAGAGGCAGATTTCTTTTCTTTTTCCTCATCGAAAAAGGTAGGTGCAAACAATGGGAAATTTAGGGAAAAAGAGGAGAGTTCAAGATTTTAAAACACAAAAGAAAAAAAGCTCTATTTAACTAGGGAATTGTAATAATTGAGATACTATTAATTGTATATTGTGTTGATGTGAATAAAGTAGGAATTATAGCAAATAAGAAATAATGTGAATAAAATAGGAATCATACAGAGTCAGATATATGGGCTCTGGAGGACCCTCTCTATTCACATTATTATAAGAGAGGAAAGTTCTTGTTGGAGATTATATTAACAAACAGTTAAACCCCATTAAGTGATAATATATCTTCTGAGACCTAGATGTCACGAAAGGATCGCCATATGGAAAACATCTGAGTGACCTCACTGTGAATGACACAAAGACCTATATGTTACAAAGAGTTACTTAATCCAATAAATTTACCTAAGGACAGCAGTAACTCTCCCATTAACAACTACGAGCACTTAAGGAAAAGTTGTGTGGCTAAGATAATTTTATAAACTAAGATATATGGAAAAAGTAATTAGATGAACATATTATCCAATGTGTGTAACCATATAGGGAAAATCGGATGTATGATCTCATGTTAACCATATATGGAAAATGTATGATCTCACTGAATCCTTTGTCTTAGAAATGTATAAAACCAGTTGTATCAGAGTTCTCTCCTTGTTCAAAGCTTCAGGTAAAAAACTGGCTCTGAACCTTGCGCAATAAAACTGTCTCTGGCTGACCTAGGAATGTTGCTTGGTCCTTCCATTCCACAACAGTGTTGAAAGCAGAAATGGTTAAGTTGTGGTTTGGAGGAATATATGGGGAAATTATTTGGTTTATTATTATTGATAAATATAATTAATTGATTTGTAAGAAATTGGATTGCATGGAAATAATTGGAATATTCATGTTCATATTGATTAATATACAAAAAAGATATATAACTAATTGATTTATATTAAAATGTTGAATTTGTATTTATTTATTTATTTATTTATTTATTATATTTCTATACCGCCTTTCTCCCGTAGGACTCAAGGCGGTGTACAGTCAAGAAAAATATAGACACACAAACATCATAAAATTGCTAATTAAAATTATTACTTAGTTTGGTCAATTAAATAAAACCCAGAATTAGATAACATTTAAAAAATCATTCACATGTTTGTATGTTTAGCCCCGCCTGTTGGAACATCAGGGTCTTGAGGGCACGGCGGAAAGCACGGAGATCAGGGATATTCCGTATCTCAGGGGGCAGTTCATTCCAAAGGGTTGGAGGCCCCACAGAGAAGGCCCTCCCCCTGGGAGTCGCCAGTTGACATAATTTGACTGACGGCACCCTGAGTAGTCCCTCCCTGTGAGAACGAACTGGTCGGTGGGAGGCTATTGGTGGCAAAAGACGGTCTTGTAGGTACCCAGGTCCTAAGCCATGGAGCGCTTTAAAGGGGATAACTAACACCTTGAATCGCACCCGGAAGACCTCCAGGAGCCAGTGCAGCTCGCGTAGGAGAGGTGTTACATGGGCGTAACAAGCTGCGCCCATAATCACCCGTGCGGCTACGTTCTGGACCAGTTGGAGCCTCCGGGTGCTTTTCAAGGGAAGCCCCATGTAGAGAGCATTACAGTAGTCCATACGGGAGGTAACTAGGGCATGAGTGACCATGCGCAAGGCGTCCCGATCCAGAAAGGGACGCAACTGGCGGATCAGGCAAACCTGATAAAAGGCAACCCTGGCCACGGCCGTCAAATGATCTTCTAAAGATAACCGTGAATCCAGGAGGACACCCAAGTTGCGGGCCCTCTCTGTGGGGAGCAAGATCTCATCCCCTATTGTCAGTGATGGTACCAGCTGACTATACCGGGATGCCGGAAACCACAGCCACTCGGTCTTGGAGGGGTTGAGTCTGAGCTTGTTTCTCCCCATCCAGATCCGCACGGCCTCCAGGCAACGGGACATCACAGCAAGGGCATCATTGGGGTGGTCTGGGGTGGAGATGTATAGCTGTGTGTCATCAGCATACTGATGAACACTCACCCCAAAACCACGGATGATCTCACCTAGCGGTTTTACATAAATGTTGAACAGAAGGGGTGAGAGGACCGACCCTTGCGGCACCCCACAAATAAGGTGCCTCGAGGTCGACCTCTGCCCTCCTGCCAACACAAACTGCGAACGGTCAGAGAGGAAGGAGGAGAACCACTGAAGCACGGTGCCCCCTATTCCTAACCCCTCCAGCCGGTGCAGTAAGATACCATGGTCGATGGTATCAAAAGCCGCTGAGAGATCTAACAGGACCAGGATAGAGGAGCAACCTCTGTCCCGAGCCCTCCAGAGATCATCCACCAATGAGACCAATGCCGTTTCCATGCTGTATCGTGACCTGAAGCCCGACTGGAATGGATCCAGATAGACAACTTCATCCAGGTATCGGGGTAGTTGTCGCGCCACCACATTCTCAACAACCTTCGCAACAAAGCGAAGATTGGAGACTGGACGATAATTTGATAATATAGCTGGGTCCAGGGAAGGCTTCTTGAGGAGGGGCTTCACAACTGCCTCTTTCAAGGTGGTGGGAAAGACACCCTCACTCAGAGAAGCATTTATAATCCCCTGGAGCCAGCCTCGTGTAACCTCCTGGGAGGCCAGTACCAACCAGGAGGGACACGGGTCCAATAAACATGTGGCAGCGTTAAGCCTGCCCAGAATCCTGTCCACGTCCTCAGGAGCCACAGAGTCAAACTCTTCCCAGATAACGCTCTCAAGACCTGCCCCTGTCTCCTCCCCTGGATCTACCCAATCGGAGTCCAGGCCTTCCCGAATCTGAGCGACTTTATCATGCAGGAATTGTACAAAATCCTCAGTTCGACCCTTTATGGGATCTTCCCGTACCCCCACCTGAAGTAGGGAGTGGGTCATCCTAAACAGCGCAGCTGGGTGGTTCTCTGCAGATGCAATAAGAGCGGAGAAGTAGCTAGACTTCGCCGCTCTTATCGCCACTAGGTAGGTCTTAATATAAGATCTCACCTGTGTTCAGTCAGATTCAGATCGGCTTGTCCTCCAATCGCTCTGCAGGCGTCTTTTCCGACGCTTCATCTCTCTCAGCTCCTCGGAAAACCAAGGAGCTAGACGAGATCGGCATCGGGTCAGAGGCCGCAAAGGTATGACGCGGTCCAAGGCCCCAGTAGCCGCCCTGTCCCAGGCGACCACCAGGTCCTCAGTCGAGTCGTGAGCCAGAGTCTCAGGAAATGGCCCAAGCTCCATCAGGAACCTTTCGGGGTCCATCAGGTGCCTGGGACGGAACCATTTGGTTGGTTCCGTCTCCCTGCGGTGGGTGGAAGTGACTTGAAAGTCCATGTGAAGGAGAGAATGATCAGACCATGACAAGGGCTTGATGTCTATATCCCCTATTCTTAGATCATTCAGCCACTGATCAGAGACAAAAATCAAGTCCAGAGTGTGATTCCCCAAGTGGGTGGGGCCTTGAACTACCTGGGTCAGGTCCATGGCCGTCATGGAAGCCATGAACTCCCGAGCCATCTCCGACATCTCACCAGCAGATGGCAGGTTAAAATCCCCCATAACAATAAGTCTGGGGGTTTCCACCGCCACCCCGGCTATAATGTCGAGCAGCTCAGGCAGGACCGTTGTTACGTGGCAGGGAGCCAGGTACGCAATCAGTAGGCCCATCTGAATCCCCCGACCCCACTATAAAAATAGATGACAATGGGAAGGGGTATAATATAGAATAGAAGGGAAAAATTGAATTTGATTAAGATTAGAGATGAAAGGTAATATTGTTTTTTTAAAAAAATAGATGAGGAATAAATATGGTAAAAAGGAAATATAGAAATTGTAAATTTAATTGAAATGACTAAACACTGGTTAAATTTGTGAACTGGCCAAATACTCTGTTCAAAGAAAATACATTGTATGTTTGTATGTGTGTTTCTAATTATTGCTATTTATTCATATTTGTTCTCTTTTATTCTTTAAAGTTTAACAATTCATTCGTTATCTTAATATCTTTATATTTGTTTGGGGTTGCCTTTCTTCCCTTTCATCTTTTTTATTGTACAGCAATCTTTCTCTTTAAACCTACCACCTCTCTCTTTTCTTTCCTTCTTACTTTCTCATCCCCCCTCTCTTCTTCTCCTCCCTACTTCCTCTTTCTTTCTCCTTGTCCTCCTCTCTTCCTCCTTCTCTTACCCTCACTCCTACTCTAATTTCCCTTCCTTCCTTCCTCCCTTCTCTTCCTTCCCTCCTTCCTTCTTCCATCTCTCTTCTCCTTCCTTCATCCCTCTCTATTTCTGTATCCTTTTGTGCATATGGATTACTCAGAGGGCTGAAAAAGTTGTTTCTGACTGATCCTTGCACTTTTGACCAGTCCTCGAACTTATGACTGTCCTCACATTTTACGTTTTTCGCCCTAACTTGTCACCATGGTGAAGAGAAGCAGTTGTGAAATGAGTGACACAGTTGTTAAGAATGCTACAATGGGCATAAATGATGACCAGTCATAAGTACGAGGACTGGTCAAAAGTGCGAAGACCTGTCAGAAATCACTTTTTTCAGCCCTCTGGGTAGTCCTTTTGTGCATATGGACTACTCAGAGGGCTGAAAAAATTATTTTTGACTGGTCCTCGCTCTTTTGACCAGTCCTCGAACTTACGACTGTCCTCACATTTTATGTTTTTTGCCCTATCTTGTCACCATGGTGAAGAGAAGCAGTTGTGCAATGAGTGACATGGTTGTTAAGAATGCTGCACGGGCATTAATGTGAGGATGGTCATAAGTGTGAGGACCAGTCAAAAGTGCAAGGACCTGTCAGAAATGACTTTTTTCAGCCCTCTGAGTAGTCCCTATACACATAGCCATGGCCACCCGGTCACAAGACCAGCTAGCCACGCCCATTCAGTCACATGACCTCCAAGCCACGCCCACAAAATAAGTCACGCCCACAGAACCAGTAGTAAAAAATTTAGAACCCACCCCTGTCTTATACCAAAAGAAGACTCAGATTTAATGCTAATAAAAAAAACTGTAGGTCAATATCTCTATTGAATGCTGATTATAAAATATATGCTTCAATAATAGCAGGGAGACTAAAAAAGTTTTTGAATGAATTCATATACTCAGACCAGAATGGATTTCTGCCTAAGAGACAAATTAAAAACAATATGGGAATGATTTTAACCACACTGGAGTACTGTGAAGCACATCCTGGAAAACAAATGGTGTTGATTGTCTTAGATGCGCAGAAAGCATTTGATAATGTAAATTGGCAATTTATGTTACTACAACTAAAATTTATGGACTTTGATGAGAGAGTCATTAGTATAATTAAGGCAATATATCACAAATAAACAGCAAAGGTGATGGTAAATGGGGACATGACAGAGAACTTTAATATAAAAAAGGCACAAGACAAGGATGCCCACTATCCCCTTTACTATTTAATTGACATTGGAAGTGTTAAATAAAAATATTAGACAAGATATAGAAATAAAAGGTATGAAAATTAAAAAAAGAAAAAAATAAACTACAGGCATTTGCAGATGATTTGGTTTTTCATCTTAGAAGATCCACAAGAAACTGGACCTAAATTAATTAAAAAACCAGAAGATTACGGGAGGTTGCAGGACTGAAAATAAATAAAGAAAAAACTAAAATACTAGTTAAAAATCTTACAGATAAACAGAAAAAAGATTTAATGAAGAAGACAGATATTCAGATAGTTGAGAAAATAAAATATCTAGTAATTCAACCACAAGATGTGCAACCATTAAAGAAGACAATTATTGTAACCTTATGCAACAAATTAAATTAGATCTGGAAAAGTGGAAAAACCTGCAACTGTTGCTGACAGGAAGAATAGCCACTATAAAAATGAATATCTTGCCGAGATTATTATATCGATTCCAAACAATTCCGATAAAGCTGAAAAAAAAAATACTTTGAAGAACTAAATAAAATAATTTTAAGATATATTTGGCAAGGGGAAAAAAAGCAAGAATAAGTCTGAAAATGTTGCAAGATTCTAAAAATAGAAGGGGCTTTGAGCTGCCAGACTGGGAGTTGTACTATCAGGCCTCGGTACTCACATGGGTGAAAGAATGGATTAGTTTGAGGCATAAAAGATTATTAATCTTGGAGGGACATGATCCCCAACTGGGATGGCATGCCTTTTTATGGTATGGAAAAAAACAAAATATATACCGTATTTTTCAGAGTATAAGATGCTCCAGACTATTTATTTTTATTTATTTATTTATTTATTTCATGTATTTATATGCCGCCCTTCTCCAGAAGGACTCAGGGCGGCGAACACAAGTTAAAAACATGTACAATAAAATCCCATTTTAAACCAAATTAACTAATAAATAATAAATAATAAAACCAAGAATCAGAGTCAGCCTATTTGCTTGAACAGCCAAGTCTTCAGGTCCCGACGGAAGGAGCGGAGATCAGGAGCCGTCCGGAGCTCAGTAGGCAACTCATTCCAGAGGGTGAGAGCACCCACAGAGAGCGCCCTACCCCTGGGCACCGCCAGACGACATTGGCTCGCCGTCGGAACCCTGAGGAGAGCAGCCCTATGTGAGTGAACAGGACGGTGAGAGGCAGGCAGGAGAAGGTCCTGCAAATATCCCAGACCTAAGTCATGTAGGGCCTTATAGGTGAGAACCAGCACCTTGAAGCGGACCCGGAGAACCACTGGTAACCAGTGCAGCTCATGCAGGAGAGGTGTTATATGGGAGTAACGAGGGGCTCCCGTAACAACCTGTGCGGCTGCATTCTGTGTTTTAGTTCTGGCTGTGCACCGCCCTGAGTCCACTAGGAGAAGGGCGGTATACAGATTGAATTAAATAAATAAATAAATAAATAAATAAATAAATAAATAAATAAATAAATAAAATTCTGGATCAGCTGGAGTCTCCGGGTGCATCTCAGAAGCAGGCCCATGTAGAGGGAATTGCAGTAATCCAAGCGGGAAGTAACCAGGGCATGAGTGACAGTGCAAAGGTCATCTCAGTCCAGGAAAGGGCGCAACTGGTGGACCAGGCGAACCTGTGCGAAGGCCTCCCTGGTCACGGCCGTCAGGTGGTCTTCTAGGGACAGCCGAGCATCCAGGAGGACACCCAAGTTGCGAGCCCTATCAACGGGCAAGTTTTTCCTCACCCATCAAAAGTGATGGAGTCTCTGAAACCCGAGATGCCGGAATCCACAGCCACTCAGTCTTGGAGGGGTTGAGTCTGAGTCTGTTTCTACCCATCCAGGCCCGCACCGCCTCCAGGCAACGGGACATCATGGAAAGGGCATCTCTGGGGTGGTCTGGGATGGAGATGTATAACTGGGTATCATCAGCATATTGATGATATCTCACCCCGAAGCCACCAATGATCTCACCCAGCAGCTTCATATAGATGTTAAAGAGCAGGAAGGAGAGAACTGACCCCTGAGGCACCCCACAATTTAGGGGCCTCGGGGTGGACCTCTGCCCCCCCGCCCATACAAGTTGCAAGCGACCTGAGAGGTAGGAGGAGAACCACTGTAAAACAGTGCCTCCCACCCCCAACCCTACAAGTCGCTGCAGTAGGATACCATGGTCGCCCAGAGAGTGTGAAGACAGCACTCACCATAGCCGCCATTCAAGGAGAGAACGTGTATCAATTTGATATACAGACTACTTACTTGCATGCTAAGTTGGATAAGAAACTATATGTCAGGGTTCCTCGAGGTGTAAATCATCAGGAAGGTGATGTTTTACCAAAAGTTTAAAACAAATGGGTTTTACAGCTTCATCAGCTGATGAATGTGTGTTCATTAGAAACCACCAGGGTACTAAGGAAACAGTCTTGGTTTACGTGGATGATATCTTGTATATCTGCAAGTCTGAGAACAGATGCAAGGTGTTCTCTAATGAGTTAAGTAAGAATTTTGCCCTAAAGCCTCTGGGTCAAATTGGTAAGTTTTTACGAGTCCAATTTGTAAAAACTGAGAAGGGGTTTGATCTTTCTCAGCAGGATAAAATCATGGAATTGATCAAAAGATGTAACATGACAGAGGCTAAACCTTATGACACCCCTATGCAAACAGATTTTCTCAAGAATATGTATGTTTATCTAAAGCATCTAATAATCTGATATGGTTTGATGATCTCTTAACGAACTTGTGGAAAGAACCAATATATCCCATAGATATAAATGAGGACAACATGGCTGTTATCAACATATCGCAGGCTGACGCTGTGGGACAGAGGTCACGTCATATTGACATTAAGTATAAACATGTCAGGCAATTGTCAAGGACAGGTTTCATTAGGACAGTTTTCTGCAAGACCAAAGAACAGGTAGCAGACATACTCACAAAACCACTACCCGGGATCAACATCAATATCTCCTAGATAAGATATCTATGGTTATATGAAAGTGTACCATTTACCATTGTGATATGTGTATCCAATGATTTGTATGTATATGTATTTATAATCAATAGCCACAGAGAAGGGGATTGTGAGAGTAAGTTCCTCTCAAGGTTTGCTGTGATCTATTGATTGGATCCTGGCTTGAACATTTCAATGAGCCAATCAGACCGCAGCTTTTGGCTCTGAGTTTTCCCAGACCTTTTCTAACTGTCCATGACTCAGCATTTAAGCAGCTGCTTGTTAACAGCACTCATTGGCCATTCAGAGCAGAGCAGAGCAGAGCAGGCCTCTGACCTACTGAGATGCAAGCTGAGCTGAGCTGAGCACACACACACACACACACACACACACACACACACGAGCTGAAGTTACTCCGGACTACTTCTGAGGAAGGAAGGAAGAGCTGGGCTCAAACCGCATGGAGAGACTCCAAGAGAGTTGAATGGACCTTTACTAAGAAGAGTAATGTAATGAAGCGGGCTCTGATGGATGACCACTGGATAACTTTCTATTCACTCTATTCTAAAAAGCAATGCATCCGGCTGGAAAGAGTACAAACTCAGCCAAGGTCCTTTTGGTTCCTCTAGGAGGCCTCTAAGTTGTCAGAAGAAAGGAACATTCTAATGACATACAGCTTAAAGGTTGGTTAGGTCAAGGGGATCCACATGAGTTAAAAGTTGTCCATCGTCAAAAGATAAAAGAGATGCTTCAGTAATCTACAAAAAAGAATTATGATTGTTTTGCAAAGAAACTCTGTAATGTCAATTAAAATTGATAAATGTATAGGACCATATGAATTGCTAACTTCAAAAGAATCCTTTGTCTAGAAGGGTATAAAACCATTGTACCTAATTCCTGTCTTTGTTCAACGCTTCATGTACAGAGCCTTGAACCTATTGCGCAATATATATATAAAATCTGTCTCTGATCATCCCAAAAGTTGTGTTTGTCTTATTAAATCCACAACAAGAGAGATGACTATTGGTATTTTTATAGGCTTTGTTTTATTTGTTTGTTCGTTTCTATTAAACTAGTTTTAGTTTTCTAAAACTCCTCTCTGGCTTGTTTGTTTGTTTGATGTGTTTGCAAGTGAGTAAGGGTCACGATCCAGAGGGAACCTCCTAAATTTCTTAACAGAGAGAGAGAGAGAGAGAGATGAGAGAGAGAAAGAGATCTCAATCTCTCCTGGTTTTTCAAGTCATCTTAAAGCAACACAAATTCAACGTGAAAAATAGTCAAGATTTTAAAATAGTGAAACTATTCATAGTAGTTCCATATTTCTTAGATTTTAAAAGTTTAACTTCTCTGATGCATTCTGCATTAGAGTAAGCCTTTGATTGACTGCATTTTGATCAGCTTTGCATTTTTCTTGGAAATTTTAAATAATAATAATAAAAAGAATTTGGTGGAAGAAGCATTGCAGATATTTATGAGGTGCCAGTGAATAATGAGATTCCCTACCCATGTCCAACATTCTGTAGCCACTTTATTGCCATTTTGATTCAACATTTTGGAATCATCATTTTGGATTCTCTTTTATCCCACTGGCCAATTATTGCATGCAGACTACTGTAGCCTTCTCTTTCAATATTTTCTGGGCAAATTATATTAGTTTTATTCAATATTGTCAGCAGAGTTAGCCAGTGGTAGAAGATGCAATTCATTTTCCTACTGTTAACTTACTGTACTTCTAGGTCACTCTGAGCAGAGTCCCTAGAAGTACCTTGAACAAAGTACCTGTCAATATTGTGCTAATAAATTGATTGTATTATATATTATGCCAAATCATATTCTATATTAGTCAGCTACCCAGACTAAATTAGACATTATATGACCTTGTACCAGGTAAAATTAGTTTGTATCTTCTCCCTACATCTCCTCACTCAGAAATCAAGCATTAAGTGATAGTCTTGGAAGTTCTGTGAGTTTTTAATTGGCCATTAGTAACCTTTGTATTTTATACCTTCTGATAAACTGAAGCTGAAATTTAATATTTGAGAAAAATCATTGCAGTCTGTTACAATTCAGTTCTAAGACTGTGTCAACTTTTTAATACTTTTTATGCTTTTTAATTATCCTCAAAGATACTTGACAAGTGTACTAAAGGATAAATTTGCTACTTAGAAAACAGATCTTTCAGATTTTCTGAATCTTTGAGCTTCTGTGCTATTGAATATTATCAGAGCTTCATGTTGATGCATCTGATACACAAAAGGAATCATATTGAACAAGTAATAATAAAGGTTGGTGCTTATTTAATTATTCCATAAACAAGGTCATCCAACATGCAATGTTCCTGATTTCCATAAAGGAAGAACTGAAGCCAATGGTGTGAGTATTTTATTAAACAATTAGGACCAACCTTATATAAATTTCATATACTTTGGCTACAATACATTATCTCTACAAACCTTCAAAGCACTCTATTCAAAGCATTCACATATAAACATTTCTAACAAAAATGGGGGGGTTGCATTTAGCTGCACTGAAATCACTCCATTGGACAATGATAGTATTAAGTACATTCTGGACTGAAAACTCTGTCAATAACAATGAAGTTACTACATCTCTACTACCAATCTGTGGCATTTGCATTTTTGAAGCCCAGATCTAAGCTCTAGCAGGCATTTGTGCAATCAGACAATAATGGCCAATAGCATTATGAATAAACCTGAGAACTGAGACTGACCACTGGATGGAAAACAGGAACCTAAACTGTTTTTATAAAGTGTTATCTGTATATCCATTTAGCTGCATGTCGAGCTGCACACAGAGTAATGTGTAGTGAGGGCAGAACAGTGAAACAGCAGCTACCCAGCAAGTGGGATCCAGGATAGCAACTATACAGAGACCTGCAACTCTACCAACACAGCTACCTGCATACGGCCATATAGCAGTCTCTAGACCAGCGGTTCTCAACCTGGGGGTCGCGACCCCTTTGGGGGTCGAACGGCCATTTCACAGGGGTCTCCAAAGCCCTCTCTGTTCCCCCCCACGCCTTCACTCACCCTCACTCTCTGCTCTGTTGGATCGCCGGCCGTTCGCTTACCCCGCCCACCCCCAATCTATTGCTACCTCCGGAATCCCAGCTGATGGCTAGAGGAAAAAAAATGTTTAAATTCTTGCAGCGGGGCTTCAAAGGGCCGCCCTATAGCCAGTGGTAGGATTCTGCTGGTTCCGCCCCACCCCTTGCCCCGCCCCTCCGCACCACTATTTATTGCCAATAAATAGTGGTGGGCAAGGGGGTGGGCGAGCCAGTAATTTAACAAATGGTTCGGTGTTTTTTTTGTAATTTTATTGGCCCGCAGAGCTTCAGCATAGGCTAATTAGCCCTTGATTAGATCGGCTCCCGATTCTCAGCTGATTTGCTCTCAGTTGTTTTGCTCAGGGCTCTGCTGCTTCCTTGCAAAGAGTCCTGGAGCAGATTTTTTTTCCCCTAGCTATGCTGAAAAATGAAACTGAAAGTAAAGCAGGCTGTTGGCTTTGCTGTTGCTGCAACGTTGGAAAATTAGGCAGGCAGATTTCTTTTCTTTTTCCTCACCAAAAAAGGTAGGTGCAAACAATGGGAAATTTGGGGAAAAGAGGAAAGTTCAAGATTTTAAAACACAAAAGAAAAAAAGTTCTATTTAACTAGGGAATTGTAATAATTGAGATACTATTAATTGTATATTTCTGAAAGCAGAAATGGTTAAGTTGTGGTTTGGAGGAATATATGGGGGAAATTATTTGGTTTATTATTATTGGTAAATATAATTAATTGATTTGTAAGAAATTGGATTGCATGGAAATAATTGGAATATTCATGTTCATATTGATTAATATACAAAAAAGGTAGTTATATAACTAATTGATTTATATTAAAATGTTCAGTTTATATTAAACAACTGTAATATTACATAATTAACCAATATGAGGATGGATATAAAAATAGATGACAATGGGAAGGGATATAATATAGAATAGAAGGGGAAAATTGAATTTGATTAAGATTAGAGATGAGGATGAAGGGTAATATTGGTTTTTTACAAAAATAGATGAGGAATAAATATGGCAAAAAGGAAATATAGAAATTGTAAATTTAATTGAAATGACTAAACACTGTTTAAATTTGTGAACCGGCCAAATACTCTGTTCAAAGAAAATACATTGTATGTTTGTATGTGTGTTTCTAACTATTGTTATTTATTCATATTTGTTCTCTTTTATTCTTTAAAGTTTAACAATTCATTCGTTATCTTAATATCTTTATATTTGTTTGGGGTTGCCTTTCTTCCCTTTCATCTTTTTTATTGTACAGCAATCTTTCTCCTCAAACCTACCACCTCTCTCTTTTCTTTCCTTCTTACTTTCTCTTCCTCCCCCTCTTCTCCTCCCTACTTCCTCTTCCTTTCTCCTTCTCCTCCTTTCTTCCTCCCTCTTACCCTCACTCCTACTCTAATTTCTCTTCCCTTCCTTCATCCCTCTCTATTGCTGTATTCTTTTATGCATATGGGCATAAATGATGACCAGTCATAAGTGCGAAGACCGGTTAAAAGTGCGAGGACCTGTCAGAAATCACATTTTTCAGCCCTCTGGGTAGTCCTTTTGTGTACATGGACTACTCAGAGGGCTGAAAAAGTTATTTTTGACTGGTCCTCGCACTTTTGACCAGTCCTCGAACTTACGACTGTCCTCACATTTTACGTTTTTGCCCTATCTTGTCACCATGGTGAAGAGAAGCAGTTGTGAAATGAGTGACACGGTTGTTAAGAATGCTACAATGGGCATAAATGATGACCAGTCATAAGTGCGAAGACCGGTCAAAAGTGCAAGGACCTGTCAGAAATCACTTTTTTCAGCCCTCTGGGTAGTCCTTTTGTGTACATGGACTACTCAGAGGGCTGAAAAAGTTATTTTTGACTGGTCCTCGTACTTTTGACCAGATCTCGAATTTACGACTATCCTCACATTTTACGTTTTTTGCCCTATGTTATCACCATGGTGAAAAGAAGCAGTTGTGAAATGAGTAACATGGTTGTTAAGAATGCTTCATGGGCATAAATGTGAGGATGATCATAAATGTGAGGACCAGTCAAAAGTGTGAGGATCTGTCAGAAATGACTTTTTTCAGCCCTCTGAGTAGTCCCTATACACATAGCCATGGCCACCCGGTCACATGACCAGCTAGCCACACCCACCCAGTCACATGACCTCCAAGCCACGCCCACAAAATAAGCCATGTCCACAGAACCGGTAGTAAAAAAATTTAGAAACCCCCCCCCCCGGTTGGGGGTCACCACAACATGAGGAACTGTATTAAAGGGTCGCGGCATTAGGAAGGTTGAGAACCACTGCTCTAGACAGTCAAGCACCTACAGAAAACACTATGTCACAGAGCCAGCATCTTCATACAAGACAAGGTCTCAAATCTCTAATTCTTCCAAACAGCCATCAGCAAGTAATGCATTGGCTATTGCCAATGCAAAGTCTATAGCAGCAAAATCACGAACAAGAAATGGAAATGAAAAAATAGAGAGCATGGTTAGAGACTGAAAGAATGCAGCAAGAGGCATCCCTGGAAATGCAGAAAGCCCTGTTAGAAGCAAACCTAGAGCGGCTTGCCATAGAGAAAGAAGTAGCAACTGCCACAGCCAAAGTCAATGCCCTAGAAAAAGCAGTATATTCTGACAATGAATGCAGTAAATGCAGCAACGTGCTTAGGCCAGAAGCTGAACCCCAAGATCTTCTGCAACGCAGTTCAGAGTACGTCTATCAGGACTCCAGGCCAAGCAGCAATGCTGACCTCAATGGAAAAGATAACCTTCAAGAAGCAAGCCAAAGATGCTATTCAGCACTACTACAGGCTAACAACAAGCCCAAGCCTAAAAACAAGAACGTTCCAAGCAAAGCTGCACCTCTGATAGCAGACCCCCCACAAACAAGCTTGAGCCTGCAAATTATCCTACAGGATCAGCCTTCATGCCAGAGCAGCATGGAAAGGACTAGCTGAAACCAGAGACTCCTGAAAGGTATGACTACACCTTTTCACCGTAGCAATGCACAGTTGGCTGATCAAGCTACCATAGACCTTGCACAATGTGAGCTAGTTACACAAGGACTTGAAAAATTTAATGATCATCCTGAAAGCTATAGAGCCTGGCAATCTTCCTTCCAAAATGCCATCAGAGGCTTAGATTTGTCATGTAGTGAAGATATAGACTTAATAGTTAAATGGCTTGGAATTGAATCTGCTGAGCATGCAAAATGAATCAGGACATTAAATATAAACTACCCTGAAACAGGCCATAAAACAATATGAGACCGACTTGATGACTGCTATGGCTCAGCAGAAGCAGTGGAAAATGCACTGTTCCAAAGACTTCATAGCTTTCCCAAAATATCTGACAGAGCCTATCAGAAACTTAGGCTCTGTCAGGTAGCTAAGTGGGAAGGGGACTTGCATTCCTTCACACAGCCAGAGGTGTCAACCACATTGTACAAAAGTTATCCTATCTATAACTTACAAGAGAGTGGATCACACATGGCTCCAAATACAAAAGATAATACATTGTTCCATTTTCCCCCTTCTCTGTTTTTGTGGACTTCATGTGCCAACAAGCTAAAACAAGAAATGATCCTAGCTTTGATTTCACATTGTCATGTGCTGCTTCTTCAGAACATAATCCTCGCAAGCCTCCATAGCAGTCCAAAAACTAATGTGACTCCTCCAGATTCCCTTCACAGGTCTGCCAGATCCTCTCATGTAGAAACTGGGATCAGAGATCCTGGTAAGCAGCGTCCTCTACACCAGAAGCCACATCCTCTCCTAAAATGCAAAGCTTTCCTGAAAGCAAACATCATTTGCTACAAGTGCTGCTCATCAGTCCCCCACTTTGCTAACAACTGTAAGGTCAGTGTAAAATGCATGGAATGTGGCAGCATAGGCCACAACACAGCTTTACAACCAGGACAAGCACCATGGAATTTACAACATATTTACAGTGGCAGTGAGCATGGTGGGGAGGAAGAACACATTGATACAACCACAACATAAATCAATGCAAAATGCACAGAAGTCTGCAAAGAGATTGCAGGTGGCAAGTCCTGTTCCAAAATCTGTTTAGTCAGATTCTACCCAGCAGGCCAAAGTGACAAAGACATTAAGCTTTATGCTATTCTAGACGACCAAAGTAACAGGTTCTTAGCCAGCTCAGCTTTCTTTGATGCCTTTGGCCTTCCCATATTCCTTAAAAACTTGGCCAGGAATTGTGGAGATGGCGGGGAGAAGAGCATCTGGTTACCAAGTCGAATTGATAGATGGGAAAACATGCCTGACTTTACCAACTGTTATCAAATGCAACCAGATCCGTGACCATAGATCTGAAACCCCTACACCAGATGCAGCGATTCATCACCCACATTTGAACTTCATAGTACATCTGATACCAGAGCTCGATCCTCAGGCTCAGATAGTCTTGCTTCTAGGAAGAGACATTTTATGAGTCCATAAGGCAAGAGCTCAGATCAATGGTCCCCACAATGCTCCATACACTCAGAAATTAGACCTAGGGTGGGTCATTATAAGAGATATCTGTTTAGGAAGCGTGCACAAACCAACCTCTCAGTGGTGGGTTTCAAAAACTTTTACTACCGGTTCTGTGGGAGTGACTTGGTGGGCATGGCATGGCTTGGTGGGCGTGGCTTGGTGGGCGTGGCAAGGAAAGGATTCTGTAAAATCTCCATTCCCTCCCCAATCCAGGGGAAGGTTACTGCAAAATCCCCATTTCCTCCCGATCAGCTGGGACTTGGGAGGCAGAGAATAGACGGGGTGGAGCCAGTTAGAATTTTTACTACCAGTTCTCTGAACTACTCAAAATTTTCGCTACCAGTTCTCCAGAACTGGTCAGAACCTGCTAAAACCCACCTCTGCAACCTCTATTAAAAAGCATGCTCACAAGCACATTAGAGAATGTACATCCTTCTATTTTTCAGTCAAGCCACAATCAATTCCTCTTAAAGGAATCACCGCACATTACCCATTTGCCTTATCCCTTCATAGGCTCCTTTAGTGACAACCTTGCCTGTGTCAGTGACCAAGGTCATTTAAGGTGCACAGTCTTCCAAAAGACAGAAGATGACAATCAGATGGCAACATCTACTGAGGACAAACTCCCTTTAGAAATGACAGAGCAGGGATTAGTCAAAGAAGATACTGACAACTGAGTTGCCCCTCTTCCCTTCAGATCACAGAGGCAATGCCAAACTAACAATAAAGAACAAGTTGCAGCATGCTCCTTGCCACAGCCTTCAGAGTCTATCTATGCTAAAACCTGTGGAGAATACTACAGCTCAAAGGATGCGGCGGCCTACAGCCACACCATAAATGTCAGCAAAGGTCAAAGAGCAATTGAACCAGTCTTCTGCAGTGTCTTCCATGGTATTTGTTCAAAAGGAACTTCCATTCAGTCAGTCACAGGAGGATCCTGACACCAGGTGTGGGACAAATACATCAGAGACTGTTGCATCCTCAAAACAAACTGTTTCCTCGTTTCAGAGGTGGGTTCCCCCACAAATATGCCAAAGATTCAGTTTCATCCATCCAAACCAAATGCAGAGAAAGAAAACAGTTCACAGAAGAGCAAATCTCCTAATCTGCATCTGCTAGTGGATGTGGCTTGCAAGCAAGAACATTTTCTGATGGAAGAATATTCAACATCTCACAGGTCCCTGATGAATGTAAATTCTTTATCCAACTCAGAATCCGAGGCAGCCTCACAGTAGCAGAAACAGTGACATGCCAGCCTCAAAGCCAAGTCATTGTCCAGATACCTTCTGATTTTACTCATGTCCCGTTGCTACACAATGGTGCTTGATATACATCAGATGACCTCAGCAATTCTAAGGGAGAAGGAGAGAATTCAATGGGATTTTATATTCCAAACATATATCACTATCAAACTCCCAGAAGCCTCATCGGAAACTGCAGTAATATCACTCTATTGTTAGCCATATCAGCAAAAAAAGCAAAGGTAGCTCATTTGATGCTACCATCTCAAGACTCAAATAGTAGTATTGGTTGATACCAGGCAGGGAGTGTTATACCTAAAGGTAGTATTCAGCCGGTTCACACTGGTTCACGCGAACCATTGGTGGAAATTTGGTCAAGGTCGCTGAACCAGTAGTGATGGCCACGCCTCTGAACCAATCCCTCAGTCACCGCTTGCTTGCCCCGCCCGCTATGTTTGTCACCGCCATGTTCTTCGCGCACGCGCATCCCATTGCCTTGCAAGTCCAATGGGATGCGCATGTTCAAAGAACTTGGCAGTGACGGCAGCAGCTTTTTCTGCAACCTCTGGTACTTTTTGGCGGCCTGCAGCTGGCTTCTTTGTCAGCTGCTTTCCAGCAGTGGCGGCTGGCTGGGGGCTGCCAAAAACTCCAGTCAGCTTGCCTTCCGGACTCTGGACCAGCCGCCATGGTAGGTAAGCAGCCAGAACAAAGAGGCAGTGGTGGGGGAGGAAGTGGGGCTAGGGCCAGGGCCACTAAAGGAGGGGAAACGGGGGCTACTGGCAAAGGGAGGGTAGAGGTAGATAGGTGGAAATTCCAAAAATTTTCCTACCTTTTTCCTGTGGGCATGGCTAGGTGGGGGGGTGTCATATGACTGAGTGGGAATGGGCGTGAGTGATGTCAAGTTGGTCATGCCCACTCAGTCACATGCCCCCCTCCCACCTAGCCAAGCCCACCAAACCGGTAGCGAATTTTTTTTTTTTTTTGAATTTTTTTTTATTTTTAAACAAAACTTAAAACATAAAACAATTGTCATCCATTACAATTACAGAAAGTGTATTGATCGGTTACGAATCTTTTGTGCTTAATCCTCTATCCCACATTTTCTTATTTAACAGTTTATTACATTATTATTCTCCTTTACCAATTATTTAACAGTAAATTATCCTCTATAAGGGGGAAAAAAAGTCTTTATATATTTTATTATCTTATCCATTTCATTTCATATTTCATTTCCATTCTTTCTTGTCTAACCATTGATAAAATAAATCCCATATCAAATAATATTGTTTATCTTCTTGTTCCCTAATTTCAAATGTCAATTTACTCATTTCAGCACACTCCAAAATTTTCTTGATAACGTCGTCATCCGTGGGTATCTTCTCACCTTTCCAGTTTCTAGCAAATACAATTCTAGCTGCCGTTAAAACATTCACAATTAAATATCTCATTTCTCTATTATATATTTCTGGTAAAATCCCCAATAAAAATATCTCTGGTTTAAAGTCAATATGTTTCTTTGTCATTTTTTCCAACCACCTGTGGATTTTAGTCCAATATCTTTTAGCTTTTGCACATGTCCACCACATATGGTAATATGAGCCCGGGGACTGATGACACTTCCAACATTTCTCCGATTTGTTCTTGTACATTCTAGCTATTCTTGCCGGGGGTAGATGCCACCTGTAAAACATCTTATACAAGTTTTCCTTATATGCTGTTGACATTGTCATTTTATAATTCTGTGACCATAATTTTTCCCATTTCTCTAAGTCAATCCCATGACCCACATTTTTCCCCCATGCAATCATTGTTTCTTTAACTTGTTCTTCTGCCAGTTTTACTTCTAATAAATGGCTATACAATTTTTTAATCACATGGTGATTAGAACCTATTAAAATTTTATCTAAGTTTGTCAAGGTGCTATAAAAACCCTCCTTTTTAGAATCTTCATCATATCTAGACTGTATTTGCATATATGAAAACCAATCCATTTCAAGCTCTTGTTCTTCTAATTCTTGCTTCGATTTAAGTTCACCCTTTTCATTTAATAATTCACCATATCTAACAATTTGTTCCTTCCTAAACGTTACTGTGTGTGAGACTGCTTCAATAAGTGATAGCCAGACTGGAATTTTTAAGTAGTAACATTGTTTGATCTTCTCCCAGTTTAATAACAAAGACTCTCGTATCATATGTCTTCTAAAATAACCCTGTATTTTTGTACTTTTATACCACATAAAAGCGTGCCAACCCAACAATAAATCATGTCCTTCTAAGGTCAACAATCTAATATTCCTTAGTGTTATCCATTCTTTAATCCACATCAAATTACAATCTTGATAATACAATTCCCAATCTGGCAAACCAAAACCTCCTCTTAATCTAACATCTTGCATCAATTTTAATTTTATCCTTGCCTTTTTGCCCTGCCATATATATTTTAACACAAATTTGACAAATTTTAACAAATTTGTTTACAGATTGAAGTGGTTCTTCCAAGATAAACACCAAGTCATCAGCAAATGCTTGCAATTTATATTCTTGATTTTGAATTTTCATTCCTTTTATTCCTTTTTCTTCTCTGATATTTCTATTTAGTACTTCTAGTGTTAACACAAACAACAATGGTGACAATGGACATCCTTGTCTCGTTCCTTTTTGTATTTCAACAGATTCTGTCATCTCTCCATTCATCATTATTTTGGCTGTTTGTTTATAATATATAGCTTCTATAGCTTGAACAAATTTCTCTCCAAAGCCCATCTGTTTCAATTGTAATATCATAAATCGCCAGTTCACATTGTCAAAGGCTTTTTGTGCATCTAAAAACATCAAGACCATTTGCTTTTCTGGGTGTGCATCGTAATATTCCAATGTATCCAAAATTATCCTCAAATTATCTCTAATCTGCCTTTTTGGCAGAAATCCATTTTGGTCCGGGTGTATAAAATGATTTAGATATCTTTTAAGTCTTTCTGCTAGTATTGTAGCGAAGATTTTATAGTCTGAGTTTAACAAGGATATTGGCCTATAGTTTTTGACTTGTTGTAGATCAGTATCTTCTTTTGGAATAAGTGTGATACATGCTTCTAACCATGAGTTGGGTATTTTCTTCTGTAACATTACTTCATTCATAATTTCTAGTAATGGGAGACTCAGTGATTCCTGCAAAGTCTTATAATATTCCGCCGGTAATCCATCTGGACCTGGTACTTTCCCACTTTTTTGTTTTTTAATAGCTTCTGTCAACTCCATCATTGTTATATTCCCTTCTAACATCATCTCAACATCTTTTGGGATCTGAGGTAAGTTCGCCTTATGTAAATATTGTTTAATATTTTCCTCTTCTATCTTTTCCTTTTCATATAATTTTTTTATAATAGTCTTGTACAATGTTCTTCTTTTCCTCATTTCCAAATCTAATTTGTCCTTGATCATCTGTTAGCTGAGTTATTTTCCTTGAGCTTCTTTCTTTTTTCAATTTATATGCTAGCCATCTGCCTGGTTTATTAGCATCTTCAAAATATTTCTGTTTAGCATTCCTGATTTTTTGTACTAACTCTTCTTTCTCTAATAATCCCATTTTATGTTTAATCGTATCCATTTTCATTTTAATGTCTTTTTTTGTGGGAACTTCTGCAGTTCTTTTTCTAATGTCTTATAATCATCCTCTAAAGTTTTATATGCTTGTCTTTTCTTAATATTTCTTTTCCTTATATAGTCTATAATCAGGCCTCTGGCATAGGCTTTCATGGTATCCCATCGATTCTGCAGTGATGTATCCTCTTTTCTATTTTCTTTTTTAAAAAAAGCTAATTCTTTCTCCATCTTCTGTAGGAAATCCTTTTCTTTTAAAATTGTAGTGTTTAAAGTCCATCTGGACCTTCTCCTTTGTCCTTTCCAACTCATCATCATTGGATTATGATCTGCCCAGGTATTAGCCTCTATGGCTATTTCTTCTATATTCGAGGCCAAGTCCATTGTCAACCATATCATATCTATTCTAGACCATGATAAATGTCTATTGGAGTAAAAAGTATATTGTCTATTTTCTGCATTTCTTTCTCTCCATATATCTTTTATTCCCTCTATCATCTTAAAAAAAGATTTTGGCAAAGTTTTCCTACTTTGTTTCGTTGTCTTTTGTGTATTATAGTCCATTTTCTCATCTACTATTCCATTGAAGTCTCCCATGATACAGATGTTTTCGTAGTCCAGCTCTATTAATTTCAAATGTAATTTTCTATAAAAGTTTTCTTGATTGTCACTAGGAGCATATATCGCTGTTAACAATATTTTCCTGTTATTGTCTGTTATTTCCACCATCAGAATTTGTCCTTCTCCATCTTCATAATTTTTTTCCGCTAATATTGTATCTTTAATGTACAAAACCACTCCTCTTTTCTTACATTGTGGCAGTGAAGCAAATAATTTCCCTAGTTTGGGCTGTACCAAAAGTGGTTCATGCTGCTTTTAAGGTAGCGAAAATTTTTGAAACCCACCACTGGTCATACCCCAGCATATAATTTATATATATACTGTTGTTGCTCTCTAGCACCATCTAATAGCTGGAGGGACAATTACCAATCTATATTGTTTTGAAGCTGACCCAACCCCTTTAGCCATCAGCCTGCACTATCAAAACAAGTGCATGCTGGGAAGCTGGACTCTATTTTCCTTTAGCATTTGGAAGAGGCAGAAACAAGGAAGAATCCAGCTTAATCTGTGGCACATGTTCATCAAAGGACTAACCCATATCCCACACACAGAGATTGCTAGTGACTGTACGGTCCTGCCTCATGATACTGGGGCAGTCTGGACAAAGCGTCTGCCAGGAAGTTCCCCCCCCCCGGTAAATAGAAGTGGGTGAACTCAAACCACTGAAAGTATTGGGCCCAACAGGCTTGCTTGGGGACATTTTCCTTGGGGTCTTTAGGGCCTTCAGATTTTTATGGCTAGTCTATACCTGGAAAGGGATTTTATTTTCCTCCAGGAAGTGCCGCCAAGTAAGGAGAGGTCATCTGACTGCAAATGCTTCTTTCTCCCATATTGGCCAACATTGCTCGGTTGCGGTTAGTTTTTTTGATGTGTATGTGCAGGGCTGTATAGTTGACCCCGCTCGTTTTCCTGAAGTAGGACCGCCCCCACTGCCACATCACTGACATTGGCCTGAATTACAAAGAGTTTTTCCAGGTCCTAGGTGTTTTAAAACCAGCTCGGTTGAGAAGAGTTTATTCAGTTTTTCGAATGTCACTTGGCATTCAATATTACACTTTACTGGATGACTGAGTCATCCACTAAATGGATTACTGAGTCATCCACTAAATGGATGAGGATGGCTTATCTATACCCTTAGTTCTCAGCAAGTTAGTAATAGGGAGGGCGATTTGGGCGAATGATGGGATGAATTGCCTATAGAAGTTTGCAAACCCTAGGAAGCTTTTTACAGGGGTGAAATCTAAATTTTTTTGCTACTGGTTTTGTGGGCATGGCTTAATTAGTGGGCGGGGCTTGGTGGTAAGGTGACTGGGTGGGCATGGCCAAGTCAATGTCACTTCTTTGCCTTTTTTTAACCTACAAAACACAACACAACACAACACAACTGGCTCACCCACAATGTAAAAGCAGCTGTGCTGGACTCAAAATGGCCCCGCAACAAGCAGGAACCTCACACAGCCACAAAATGCCCCAAAAAACAACTTTCACACTTTACACACACAAAATTCCACATACAGCTTTGTGAGATTTTGTGTGTTTGTGTAGTTAGAGCAGCAATTTTCAACCTGGGGGTCGCGACCCCTTTGGGGGTCGAACGGCCATTTCACAGGGGTTGCCAAAGCCCTCTCTCACCCCCACCCCCACGCCTTCACTCACCCTCACCCTCTGTTGGATCGCCGGTCGCCGGTCACTTACCCAGCCCACTCCCAATCTATTGCTGCCTCCGGAGTCCCAGCTGATGGTTAGAGGGAAAAAAACTTTAAATTCTTGCCGCGGGGCTTCAAAGGACCGCCCTACAGCTGATCAGTGTTAAAAGAAAACAAATGAATAGACCGGTGCCTGCAAAAATAGAAAAAACAGCCCCTTTCAGCTTCAGCATAGGTTAATTACCATAAGTTGATTTGATCAGCCTCCCTACTCTCAGCTGATTTGCTCTCAGCTGTTTTGCTGAGGGCTCTGTTGCTAGCTAGCTGCAAAGAGGTAAATTCCTGGAGCAGATTTTTTTTCCCCTAGCTATGCTGAAAAAGTGAAATTGAAAGTAAAGTAGGGTCTTTGCTGCAACATGACAAAATGAGGAGAGAGAGAGATTTCTTTTCTTTTTCCTCATCAAAAAAGGTAGGTGCAAACAATGGGAAATTTAGGGAAAAAGAGGAGAGTTCAAGATTTTAAAACACAAAAGAAAAAAAGCTCTATTTAACTAGGGAATTGTAATAGTTGAGATACTATTAATTGTATATTGTGTTGAAAGCAGAAATGGTTAAGTTGTGGTTTGGAGGAATATATGGGGGAAATTATTTGGTTTATTATTATTGGTAAATATAATTAATTGATTTGTAAGAAATTGGATTGCATGGAAATAATTGGAATATTCATGTTCGTATTGATTAATATACAAAAAAGATAGTTATATAACTAATTGATTTATATTAAAATGTTGAATTTGTATTAAACAACTGTATTACATAACTAACCAATGTGAGGATGGATATAAAAATAGAAGACAATGCGAAGGGGTATAATATAGAATAGAAGGGAAAAATTGAATTTGATTAAGATTAGAGATAAGGATGAAGGGTAATATTGGTTTTTTTAAAAAATAGATGAGGAATAAATATGGTAAAAAGGAAATATAGAAATTGTAAATTTAATTGAAATGACTAAACACTGTGTTAGAAGAAATATCCTTCTGGGTTCTGCTCCAAGTGGGGAAAAAGACACTGGAAACATGGAGAGTGCTTGGAAAGATGGTTTAATGGTGGACAGGATCACATGGCTTGAGTTCCTGAACAGAAAAGGGGCAGATACAGTAAATCCTAGGGTTTTTATGCTCTCTCTGGCTTTGCATTTCTTGGGGCCCCGAAAGAGTATCCTGATTGGTTGTCAGACTCCCAGGGGGTGGGGGTCTTAGCTAGCCTTGCTGGCTGATGGTCACATGTGCTTCCCAGGTCACAGGCTTCCCAGGTCATGTGTGGTGAGTTTTGGTTGCTATTGTGTTGCAAATGTCCTTTGACAAAGGATTGACTTTCTGCTTCTGGCCCATTAACAAAGGATGGGGGGCAGGAAGGTGGGAGCTGCTTTGTCTGTAAAATATGCTGCTCCATTTCTCATCCAGGGAAATATAATATTCTGCCTTTTTAATATTTCCCAAAATATTTCATTCTTCTAGGAAAGGGGTGGATGCTAATCTCCTACAACTGTTTAAATTTGTGAACCGGCCAAATACTCTGTTCAAAGAAAATACATTGTATGTTTGTATGTGTGTTTCTAATTACTGCTATTTATTCATATTTGTTCTCTTTTATTCTTTAAAGTTTAACAATTCATTCTTTATCTTAATATCTTTATATTTGTTTGGGGTTGGCTTTCTTCCCTTTCATCTTTTTTATTGTACAGCAATCTTTCTCCTCAAACATACCACCTCTCTCTTTTCTTTCCTTCTTACTTTCTCTTCTCCCCCTCTTCTTCTTCTCCCTACTTCCTCTTCCTTTCTCCTTCTCCTCCTCTCTTCCTCCCTCTCTTACTCTCACTCCTACTCTAATTTCCCTTCCCTTCCTTCATCCCTCTCTATTGCTGTATCCTTTTATGCATATGGACTACTCAGAGGGCTGAAAAAGTTATTTTTGACTGGTCCTCACACTTTTGACCAGTCCTCAAACTTACGACTATCCTCACAATTTACGTTTTTGCCCTATCTTGTCACCATGGTGAAGAGAAGCAGTTGTGAAATGAGTGACACTGTTGTTAAGAATGCTACAATGGGCATAAATGATGACCAGTCATATCTGCCAAGACCGGTCAAAAGTGCGAGGACCTGTCAGAAATCACTTTTTTCAGCCCTCTGGGTAGTCCTTTTGTGCACATGGACTACTCAGAGGGCTGAAAAAGTTATTTTTGACTGGTCCTCGCACTTTTGACCAGTCCTCGAATTTACGACTGTCCTCACATTTTACATTTTTTGCCCTATTTTATCACCATGTTGAAGAGAAGCAGTTGTGAAATGAGTGACATGGTTGTTAAGAATGCTGCACAGGCATAAATGTAGGGATGGTAATAAGTGTGAGGACTAGTCAAAAGTGCGAGGATCTGTCAAAAATGACTTTTTTCAGCCCTCTGAGTAGTCCCTATACACATAGCCATGGCCACCCGGTCACATGACCAGCTAGCCACACCCACCCAGTCACATGACCTCCAAGCCATGCCCACAAAATAAGCCACGCCCACAGAACCAGTAGTAAAAAAAATTAGAATCCACCCCTGGTTGGGGGTCACCACAACATGAGGAACTGTATTAAAGTGTCGTGGCATTAGGAAGGTTGAGAACCACTGAGTTAGGGTGAAACACTACAGAAACACACTAAATCTCAGAAAGCTGCACAAATATTATTTTATTTTATTTTTATTTTTATATAAAAGCCGCTAATTTTAAAACTTCCTAAACTTTAAATGGCTAAGTCTAAAAAAAGAACAACTAAAAAAAAACCCAATTAACTATTTTTTTTAAAGCTCCCAAAGGGGGAAAAAACTTACCCAATAGAACAGGGGTCTCCAACCTTGGCAACTTTAAGACTTGTGGACTTCAACTCCCAGAATTCCTCAGCCAGCTTTGCTGGGAGTTGAAGTCCACAAGTCTTAAAGTTGCAGATAGAGCTTCTCACCAATGAGCTTGATTGCAGGCAGGGAAATCCAGTGGCTTGCTGATGCATGGATTGTGATCGTCATGTGATCAGCAGCTAAGGTAAGCAAGCTGGAGGCTGGAAGAGGGGGAGAAAAAAAGAAATTTTTTTTCTTTTACATGGCTCTGGCGATCCAAGCTGGGATGTCAGAGCTTGGCTGGTCAGAGCCATTTAAAAGGAAAAAAAGGCTCTGATGATCGCGCGGCTCAGCTGGGCACTGGGGGTGGGGGGATGGATTTTTGCTACCAGTTCTCCGAACTGCCTGCCGCCATCACTACCTACTTGCCCGAGCCGGTCCGAACCGGGAGCATTTCACCCCTGGCTTTTTAGCTGTTTTAGGGTGCATGGGGCTTCCAAATCTAACACTGCTCACACTTTTTCTGGATCCATTTCCACCCCTTGGTGCAAAATTTTGTCTTTGTAGAATTTGAATTTTGAGAGCACAGTGATGACTAACCTTTTCTGGACAAAGTGCCCAAAGCATGCGCACAGGTGTATGCATGCATGCGAACCCTCCAAAATTCAATGAGCCCCACCACCTCATGCATACATGCGGGCCCTGCATGCACCCTGCCCCCTGCATATGCACACACAGCCCCCCGCGTGCACCCCACCCACCGTGCATGCACCCCGGCCCCCCATGCATGCGCGGCAGAGACTTAAAGACCAGCTGGCCAATGAGAGACGCACACACATGCACGACAGAGCTGAGCTGGGGTGATGGCTCATGTGCCCACAGAAAGGGAACTGCGTGCCACCTCTGACACACATTCCATAGGTTCGCCATCACAGGCTTAGCATATCATTTGGCGTCTTGGAGTTTTTTCAGGACTGCCTGTACCAGCTTGATGTGCTCAGCTTTTGTTTCGGTATATATCAGGATGTCATCAAGGTACACCAAAAAAAACCCTTGTATAGGTGTTCGTGCAGCACTTCATTTATCAACTGCATGAACACTGGAGCCCAAACAGGACATGTTAAACTGGAAACACCCCAGTGGGAAGTTAAAAGCTGTTTTCCACTCATCCCCCTCCCAAATCTTGCCCTTTGAAGGGTGTGTCAGGGCATTGATTAATCCCATGTTTGGCTCTGGGACAAATCACCCTGGTTAGAGGATGGATCGTGGCTTATTCCTTGTTGCAATATTCTGAAAAGAAATCCCAAAGAAAAGTTCTCTAATAAAACTCATTTATTTGTTATAAAGAAAATAAAACACCTCACTAAGAAAGATAATTGCTACATTTTGAAAGTAAATCGGGCCAGCTGCCTTTCAGCAACTGGCAGTTGTGGCATGAGAACAAAGGAAAAAAGTGTGTAAAGGAATGTGAAAGAATGCGGACATGCGTAGTAAAATACTGATAAGGAACTTGGCAAACTACAGTACGTCTATTAGTCCAAAAATAATGAAGCTCAGCTGGGAAATAAAAAAACGCAGTGACATTCCCCTTCTTTGCCAGTTGAGCGAAATATCAGTACATCATCAAATAAGGCACATCTTCTTATGCAGACACTCGTGAGCCAGGCTAGGATTCGATATTGGGATAAAACTTAAATATTAGAAATCCAAATCTTTGGTCAAGGCAGAAGTGCCTCTTCCGTGCCAAGGTGCTGAATTGATACAAGGTATTTGACGTAGGTATAGCATTGTAAAAGGGCAAACTGACCCTAAACAGATACATCCTGTTGTTTACTGTTTATTACACCTCAAATGTCATGTATATCCTAGAGAAGAAAAACTGCTTCCCTTACTGTCCTTTTTACTGCTCTTGAGGCGCCTTTGAGCCCCTTATCTCCTCTTTTATTATGTCTTGAGCTCCGGAGCTGAGAACCTGAGCCTGTGGGAATCAGGCTGTTATGTCTTTCCTAGAGATAGATTAAAGGGTAACTTCTACGTGCGAAATGTTGCACTCTTCGTAATAACTTTGTCTTTATACTGTATAAATATCTGGTTGAAATCAGTCACCACTGTTCAGACTTTTCGCGGTCTTTCGGACTGTTTGAACCTTGCGCAAATAAACTTTTTCCTGCACTGAAGAGCTTGTTCTAGTCCGTCATTTTTCCTGTAACAGCTGGCACCCCAGATGGGACTAGGTGCAAGGCGATATTTCGCTGAGGACCGTTTCAACCCCTCGGGACCATCGGGAGGTCGCTCCTGAACATTCTCCAGGCGCCACGGAGATACGTCTCCGGGAGACAGCCGCGATAACCCCATGGCCCCAACGGTGCTCTGATCGAGTCCAAGAACCCTGCGGTGCAGGAAAGGTGGTCTGAACAAATTCCTGGCCAGGAATCTACGGAGTGGGAGCGTTTTTAAGTGAGTATATTGTAAAAGAATTGTACCTATCTCATTTGAAGGCAGAAGAAGGGATTTGATCACTCCCTTGGACTCGGGGTAGGCTACCCTAACGAAGTCCGTGTCAGGTTGTGTGGGTGGTTAAGTCGTCGTATTTCTCGCTAGTGGCCGTGAGTTTCCGGGGCTACGAGTCGACGGCAGTGTGATAGGATGGGGGGGGCTCAGAGCGTGCCAAATACTCCTTTGGCATGCATGCTAAAAGGTTTTGACAAGTATTTCAGTAACCCTTCCTATCCGAAAGGATCAAAGGAGCGATTAAAATTTTTATGTAAGCATGTGTGGCCATTATTGGGGACAGGGTGGCCCCCGCAGGGATCATTAAGGGAGGAAACGGTGGATAAGTTGTGGGGGGTGATTGTAGTGAATCAGGATAAATATCCTGATCAATTTCAATACATTGATCAATGGGCAAGAGCCCTAACAGAAAAAGCTGAGGATTTGCTGCAATGTCAGGCTGAAATGGTCAGGCTGTGTGTATCCAGATCTGGCGGAAAGAGTAAAGGGGGGAGAGAAGGGGGGAGAAATGAGCAAGAAAAAACCCAGGCAAAAAGAGGAGAGGAATATTCAAGGAGGAGAAAAGTATTGGCAGAAGATGAGGAGGAGTTAGTTAGACCCCCACCGTATGCTCCATTGTGGCAGCAGCAGCCCCCAGCGCAGCAGCAGCCCCCAGTGCAGCAGCAGCCCCCAGCGCAGCCCCTAGACCAACAGCAGCAGTTGCCGGGAGCTGTAGGAGGAGAGGGAGGTGGAAATCAGAGACGCATGAGCGATCCTGGGGCGAGACCCAAAATAAGGAAAAGTCCCCCGGTGGAAGAAGGTAGTCGGAGTGAAGGAGAAGATCGGGATGATAAGGGGTTGAAGGAAGCAACAGGAGGAGAGCAGGTGGGGGTGCAAACTCGCGCGGTAACAGCGAAGCTGAAGGCTAGCAAGCAAGAAGTTACAGCGCCTTTGCGCCAGGTGGATCAGATAATAGTAAACCAGCAGGGGCAGGTGGAACATCAGCCCCTTTTTCAATACGTGCCGTTTACTACTACTGATCTTTTAAATTGGAAGCAACATTATGGGCCGCTGACTACTAAGCCCACTGAGATGGCGGACCTGTTTCAAACTATTATGTTAACACATAACCCAACGTGGCAGGATGTACAACAGTTGTTACGCACTCTGTTAACTCCGGAAGAACGAGAGAAGTGGAAAGCGGCAGTTAGGCAGTGTGTGAAAGAGATGTTGCCAAATGATGCGGATGTGCAGCCGGAGGTGTTGGTCCGGGCGCCCGAAATAGATCCGGGCTGGGACCCTAAGGAGGAACAGGACCGGACACGTTTGAGGGAATATCAGAATTTGGTGGTGCAAAGACTTAGAAGAGCAGGGAAGCCCCCAGTAAATATGTCCAAGCCATCTCTAGTGATGCAGGGTGCGGATGAAAGCCCGGAGAGTTTCCTGCAAAGATTGATTGAAGCGTATGAGTTATATACACAGGTGGATCCAAGGCAGGGGGATAATGTGCGGATGTTGAATGAAAGGTTTATAGCTCAAAGTTATGAGGATATAAGGCGAAAATTGCAGCGGGTAGAAGGAGCGCTAGGGAAGAACACGACGGAATTGTTGGAATTGGCACGGAAGGTGTATGTCAATAGGGATAAGGTGGAAAAGAAGGAGAGAGACGCTAGAATGCAAAAGAAGGCTGAGTTATTGGCAGTAGCACTACAGGGAGGAATGAGCTTCGACCCCAACCCAGGGACACCCCTGGGTCCTAACCAATGTGCCTATTGTAAAGGAGAAGGCCATTGGCAAAGAGAATGCCCCAGACGGATGATGAGAGGTAGAGGGATGATGAGAAGACCTGAATTTGGAGCAGGAATGAGGGGGCAGTTTGCAGGAAGAAGGGGAGAACGAGGAATGAGAGGGGGCTTGAATAGAGGATTTGGACAAAGAGGCTTGGGACGAGGCTTTGGTAGAGGAGCGAGAGGGGGCGCCGGACCAAGAGAAGCAGAAAGTATTGGATTGGCAGATATGGTGTGGTCAGATTGACGGGGACCAGGCTTGGAAGAACCCCCGCCTGAGCCGTTGGTTACAATGAGGATAGGGGGCCAGCAGACAACATTTTTAGTGGATACAGGAGCAGGTAGATCAGTTGTAAATAAGCAAATTGCAGCCCCTGGATCACGTAAAATCCAGGTTCAGGGGGTATCAGGACAGATTATGGGACGGCAGGTCCTAAAGCCTGTGATGTGTGATTTTAAAGGAGCTGAAATCCAACATGAATTTTTGTATATCCCTGAGTGCCCTATTCCATTGCTAGGCAGGGATCTGCTGAGCAAATTAGGGGCAACAATTTCTTTTGATGAAGGCAGTCAGAAAATGACCATAAGACATTCTCCGGAGGAAATTTGGAGGTTGATGATAGAGAGACAGGTCGGTGAGAAGGAAAAGGAGGAAAAGTGGAGGATGTTTGATGTGCCGGGTTTGTGGGCAGAGGATAATCCACCAGGTTTTGCAGCACACCACCCTCCAGTGGTGGTTGAGCTAAAACCGGGAGCAATGCCAGTCAGAATAAGGCAACGTCCCGTTTCATGGGAAGCGATCTATGCTATTTATGAGAGTATACAGAAATATTTGGAAGCGGGTGTTTTGGTGCCTACTCAATCCCCATGGAATACCCCGATTATCCCGATTAAAAAGGCAGATGGGTCTTTTCGCCCGGCCCAGGATTTGAGATTTGTGAATAGCCGAACAGTTACCTTACACCCGGCCGTGTCTAATCCATATACTTTGTTAAGTTTAATCCCACCCCAGGCGGGGTGGTTTTCTGTAGTTGATTTGAAGGATGCCTTCTTCACAATTCCTATTCATCCATCAAGCCAGCCGCTGTTCGCCTTTGAGTGGGAGAACCCTCATACGGGCACAAAAATGCAATACACATGGACTAGGTTGCCACAGGGGTTTAAAAATTCCCCGACATTGTTTGGAACAGCGCTGGCTAGGGACTTGCAGTACTACATGCCTCAGCAACCGGGGGATACAATTTTACAATATGTTGATGATGTTTTAGTGACAGGACAGACAGAGGATTTATGCTGGAATAATACTAAAATGTTATTAGACTTGTTGCTCGAGTGTGGGTATCGGGTATCAAGGAAGAAAGCTCAACTGGTGAGAGAGAGGGTGAGGTACTTGGGTTATGATATTGAGAAAGGACACAGGGCTTTAGGACCGGAGCGGAAACAGGCAGTTTTGATGCTGGCCGAACCTAGAACAAAGAGACAACTGAGAAGCTTTTTAGGGTTGGCTGGCTTTTGTCGTATTTGGATCCCCAACTTTGCTTTGATGGCAGCACCCTTGTATGCAGCCACCAGGGGCGCCAATACAGAACCCCTTGAGTGGGGGGGAGAACAGAAAAAAGCCTTTAAAGATATAAAACTTGCGCTGAC
This sequence comes from Pituophis catenifer annectens, assembly GCF_029215685.1. Classification (NCBI taxonomy): domain Eukaryota; kingdom Metazoa; phylum Chordata; class Lepidosauria; order Squamata; family Colubridae; genus Pituophis; species Pituophis catenifer. Next base: position 30,465,394 of record NW_027256887.1, read on the forward strand.
TCAGGCGCCGGCATTAGCCTTACCGAATTTGCAGAAGCCTTTTAATTTGTATGTAGATACAAGCAGAAATATTGCAGTGGGGGTGCTTACTCAACCGTTGGGAAGTTGGCAACAACCAGTAGCATACTTATCAAAACAGTTGGATGGAGTGGCGCGAGGCTGGCCGCATTGTTTAAAAGTGTTGGCTGCAATTGCAGAATTAATTCAGGATTGTAATAAACTTACTTTTTCCTGTCCAATAAATGTGCACTCTCCCCATGCGGTACAGTCCGTCTTGGATGCTAAAGGACACTTATGGATTAGTGGACAGAGATTGGCAAAGTATCAGGCAATCATGATTGAGAACCCCCAGGTGCGTTTGGTAATGTCCAATAGGTTGAATCCGGCTACGTTATTACCAACGGAAGTAGATACCCAACACAATTGTTTACAGGTATTAGACAAAGTTTATTCCACCCGCCCTGATTTAACGGATATCCCGTTACCCAATGCACAGTTCAATTGGTATACGGACGGATCCAGTTATATTGTAGATGGATATCGGGTGTCTGGATATGCCATTGTAGATGATGAAGGAGTGGTGGAAAGCGGACCTTTAGGAAGTGGACATAGTGCACAGGTGGCTGAGTTGTGGGCATTGATACGTGCCTTAGAAAGGGCCAAGGGAGAAACATTGAATGTGTGGACCGATAGTAAATATGCATTCCTTACTTTACATGCACATGGGGCTGTTTATAAGGAACGAGGGTTTAGAGATTCAGCAGGGAAAAGTATTTTGCATGGACATCTTATTAGCCGCCTGATTGAAGCTGTAAATAAACCAAAGAAAGTAGCAGTGATGCATTGTAAAGGACATCAAAGAGGAGATGATAAGGTAGCTATAGGGAATAGAGCAGCGGATGTGGAGGCAAGGGAAGCGGCGAAGCAAGAGGGGCCTTTGCCCGACTTATCTGTCTGTGTAGCAATGGATTTAGGGGTTATTCCCCCTGAAATTAAACCAACATATACGCAACAGGAAAGTGTGAAAGCAGTGACAGACTTAAAAGCTCAGGTTGAAGATGGGTGGTATGTATTACCAGACAGGAGGATTTTCGTACCAGCCTCAATGGCATGGACACTAGTACGCCTAGCCCATGAAACAACACACATGGGAAAAACGGCTTTAGAATTGGCATTAGGAAGAGATTATTACATCAATGGGCTGGCCGGAGTCGCTGCTGGAACTGTTGCAAAGTGTGTTACATGTGCTAAGGTTAACCCAAGGCAAGGGCCCCTACTGCCCCCTGGTGCCATACCCCGGTCATACATTCCCATGGATTACATTATGATAGACTTTACTGATATGCCTAGATGTGGATTGTTTAGAGCTCTGTTAGTCATGGTGGATATGTATACAGGGTGGCCTGAGGCTTTTCCAACAAAGACCAAACAGGCACGGGAAGTGGCAAGACTATTATTGAAAGAGATAATTCCCAGATTTGGAATTCCTAGTCATATCTCATCGGACAATGGTCCCGAGTTTGTCCATCATATTAACCAGGCCGTTGCAAAGGCGGTAGGAATCAAGTGGCGGTTTCACAGTTCTTTTCGGCCAGAAGCAGGTGGATGTGTGGAACGCATGAATAGGACTCTGAAGGAAAGGATTACTAAGATTTGTACAGATAGTCATTTAAAATGGCCAGATGCTTTACCACTAGCCTTGTATGCCATTCGAAGCTCACCAAGGGGCCAGCACAAGTTATCGCCATACGAGTTAATGTATGGACGACCGCCAGGGTTGTTAAGAAGAAACTTGGCAGGGTGGCCAGATCTGGGGCATAAAGGGGGGGTCTGGAATATGGAAATGGTACAAGAACTTAATAAGCAAGTCGAGAGGCTTCAGCGATACATGATGGAACAAGTGCCCCCCCAATTAATAACCCATTGTCATCCGTTTAAACCAGGGGATCAAGTGTGGGTCAAACATTGGAAGAAAGAGCCACTGGAAGGACGGTGGAAGGGACCTTTTACTGTTATTATGACTTCTCCCCTTGCTATTAAGATTGCAGAATCAAAGTCATGGATCCATTGGACACGAGTCAAGGCGGCAGCAGAAACTGGCTGGAAAGTGATCGTGGATAAACAAAACCCTACTAAGCTAACATTCAAGCGTGCTCAAAAATAGTTTTTTTTCTATTTTATATAGGATACTTGGAGGTGTGATCGATTGTGGGGATCCTCAACGGATCATAAGAGTGAACTACATACCCGGGTTGTCGTATTCTTTTGGAAACTGATTAACGACAAGTGACTGAAGAACAAAGGATCCATGTGGGAGGAGAATTGGATGTGGGTGTGTTGGGGATTGGGGGTATTGGTTCTGTCGATTATTGTGTTTTACAGGTATAAACAGTGGTTTTGTGGACGACCGAGGAGCATCACGACACCAGTTACTCCAATTCCTAACTGCCCGGATTTGCTCCTGAACACCCACTCAGTATAAATTGTTTGGTTATTAAAGAAATCTTGATTGTAATAAGCAAAGGGGCGATTTCTGAATGTATTAAGATTTTTATTTCCAATGTGTTGGTTCTGTAATTGTGGATGTGAGTGCTGTTGTTGCGCTCATTGTATAGACTGTGTTTTATGTACAGGGTGCTTGATTGAGTGTGACATAAAGATCATAGAAGAAGCATTAGCACACTATTTGGTGATAGGGTTAAAGACATCTCATTATACACTTAAGGTTACCCCCACCGTTGAGAGAGCATTGAGGGATCGGAACAAAAAGGACCGGGAGGATGCAGAATATGGTAATCATTGGACTGGGATTATGGATGAGCGGATGGGTAATGAGACTACGAAGTGAGCTAGACATTCCCATGACAGAAGCGGTGAGTGAGGAGAACTGTGACCCATGCATACGCACAACATTGCAGGGAACACGGGTTTCTAAAACTTTGATCTATCACACTCAAAAGCCTGACGGGTGTAGGGAGTATAAACCCCAAACCTGTCAGGTAAACAATACCATGTATCACATGTGTATGCTGAAAGATAAGGTACAATGTTACAACCCTGCAGAAGCTAAGCAAATCACTACTTATGAGATGTCAATATACACAACAGAATGTGGGAGAGAAGAACTTTTAAATAAGACGGAGTTTAGAAAATTAGGAGAGCCAGTAGAGATAACATTTGATGCCTGTTTAGCTATCAATCGTAACTGTGATGTATGGAAATCAACATGTGGGACATTAGAATGGGAAAGAAGTTATATGTTGGACAAAAAGTATATGTGCCGAAAGCAGGGAGAATGCAGTGATCGGGACACATATAGTTATTGTCCATACTGGGCCTGTGCAGTTATGTGGACGGAGATCAGCCAGGGGGCTCCCAAAGATGTAAGCTGGAAAACGGGGTAGCTAGTAGTAACTGTCAACGAAACCAATGTAACCCTATAAAGATTACATGTACCCCGACAAAATTATGGAAGGAGGACTATGGATTAGGAATCTATGCGAAGGGAAAGGATCCTCTTGTAACCCTTCGATGGTATGTCACTAAAGTTGCCAGAGCGACAGGATACGAAAGGATTGTTCTGGTCATATTATTTGGAAATGGAGAAGTTAAAGGTACCTGAGATTCCTAGTCATGTAACAAATACCTTTGTCAAATTAGCCGAAGACATAGCCCATACCCTGAATGTATCGAATTGTTTTGTTTGTGGAGGAACTAACATGGGAGAAAAATGGCCATGGGAAGCCCAGGAATTAAATTATTCCAAAGTCTTAGAAATGGATTATAAGGGTAATCTGTCATATAATAAGGGTAAGGATGGAGACTGGACCTTAACTACTAGTTTGGTAGGGAATGTTTGTTTCCAGAGGAAAATTGTGCCAGGCTGTTATCAGGTAGGAAACCTCATATGTACCGGAAAATGGGAAAGTAAGGTATGGTGGTCAGGAGCTAATGCCACAGAGGGAACTGATGAAATGGCCTTGTTTAAAGTAAACGGGTTATCCTTTTTAAAGGATCCAGATAATCAGACCCTTGAATGGCTGGCTCCAGATGGGCTATACTGGATATGTGGTAAGATGGCATATGGGGTCCTACCTAAATCCTGGTGTGGAGCCTGTGTCTTGGGATTAATTAGGCCTGGATTCTTTTTGCTTCCCCTTAAAACCCGACAGGTGTTAGGTGTCCCGGTATATGATGAAGTGGGAAACTTCAGACAAAGAAGGCATGTAGATACATCAGCAATAGGAAAAGTTAGGGTTGGAGGTAACCAGCGTAGTTGGGGGAGTGAAGAATGGCCGGCAGAGCGAATTATTGAGGTTTATGGACCGGCTACATGGGCGGAAGATGGCATGTATGGCTATCGGACCCCTATATACATTCTGAACCGTTTAATTCGTCTGCAAGCGGTGGTTGAAATCATTACCAACGAAACTGTAAAAGGTCTTACTCAATTAGCTAGGGAAAGTGTCAAATCACGGACATATATTATGCAAAATAGATTAGCCTTAGATTATTTGTTAGCTAAGGAAGGAGGGGTATGTGGAAAGTTTAATTTGACTAACTGCTGTATAGAAGTTGATGAAAGCGGAAAAGTTATTAAGGAAATAACAGACAAAATGGTTAAAATAGCTCATGTGCCAGTCCAGACTTGGAAAGGCCTTAATTTACAGGATATGTTTTCAGGATGGTGGCCAAAGTTACCTGGCCTGCAGGCCATTTTTGGCCTGATAGGATTAATAGCTGCAGGGTGTATTTTTCTCCCATGTATTTTACCTCTGTTTGTTAAAACTATCTCTAAAAGTCTATCCTTGCTGGTGGAACGTAAGACTACTGCTCAGGTGATGGCTATGTGGGATTATAAAAGGCTCCAGCAGGAAGAGGACTTAGAGGTGTGACTCGTCTGGTTATCTCAGATGAGTCACAAAGGGGGGGTATGAGCCAGGCTAGGATTCGATATTGGGATAAAACTTAAATATTAGAAATCCAAATCTTTGGTCAAGGCAGAAGTGCCTCTTCCGTGCCAAGGTGCTGAATTGATACAAGGTATTTGACGTAGGTATAGCATTGTAAAAGGGCAAACTGACCCTAAACAGATACATCCTGTTGTTTACTGTTTATTACACCTCAAATGTCATGTATATCCTAGAGAAGAAAAACTGCTTCCCTTACTGTCCTTTTTACTGCTCTTGAGGCGCCTTTGAGCCCCTTATCTCCTCTTTTATTATGTCTTGAGCTCCGGAGCTGAGAACCTGAGCCTGTGGGAATCAGGCTGTTATGTCTTTCCTAGAGATAGATTAAAGGGTAACTTCTACGTGCGAAATGTTGCACTCTTCGTAATAACTTTGTCTTTATACTGTATAAATATCTGGTTGAAATCAGTCACCACTGTTCAGACTTTTCGCGGTCTTTCGGACTGTTTGAACCTTGCGCAAATAAACTTTTTCCTGCACTGAAGAGCTTGTTCTAGTCCGTCATTTTTCCTGTAACACTCGTGTTGAGCTGCTGGGAGTGGTTTGTTGAGCATATCAGCAATTTGATCATGTGTAGATACATATTGCATTTTGACAAAACCTTTTTTCACTAAATGTTTTATGTTTTGATAACGGATGTCAATGTGTCTGGACCTAGAACCTGTAAAATGTGATTCAGAAATATAAACCACCGATTCATTGTCTTCTATCACGGTGATCGGTCGGATCGGGTGTGTCCAGATATCTGTGACTAAAACATTAAACCAAGTTAGAGAATTACATGCATCTGAAACACAAGCATATTCAGCTTCAGTAGATGAACAAGAAACAAAATTCTGTTTACGTACTTGCCAATAAACAGGACATCCATTTAAGAACATCATATAACCTGAAGTACTTTTATGTGATTTCTTATCACTTGCCCAATCAGAATCTGCATAACAACATAATTCTGCATAATCAGTATGTGTTGGTTCTAACAATAATTTCATGTGTTTAGTGTATTTTAGGTATCTCAATAATTTCTTAATACATGTCCAATGAAAATGTTTTGCCTTACCTACGTGTCGAGATAAGAGATTAACACTAAGTGCAATGTCGGGTCTGGTCCAACTACTAATGTATAATAGTGACCCAATGACTGAACGATAAAGTGTTTGATCCTCGAACTCAGGACTTTCTTCTTGTGTCAAGTTGTGAAAATCTGCTTGCATGGGTGTCTTTGTTGTGTTAGCATCTTTCATGTTGCAATGATGCAAAATTTGTTCAATTTTATCTTCTTGTGAAAGACTAAACCCCTTCTGTGTTCTTTCAATCTGAACACCTAAATAAGTGCTAATGTGACATAGTGATTTCAATGTGAAGTATCTCTGCAAAGCTTTGGCAAAAATTTCACTCATTTTCTTATTTGAACCAATATAAACAATATCATCAACATAAACAAGAACTATCTCATATGCATTGTTAGATCTTTTTGTGAACACGCACTCATCAGTTTCGGACTTAATAAAGCCCATTGAAATTAGTTTGTCAGTAAGACATAAATACCACATTAAATCAGATTGTTTCAGACCATAAAGACTTTTGTTTAGAAACCAGGTATCCCCTTCTTGCTGTCAGAATCCTGGATGACTTCTCACGTAGATCTCTTCATCTAGGTCTGCATGCAGATAAGCCGTGTCAACATCAAACTGGAAAACTTTTAAACCAAGGATAGTTGCAGTTGCTAAAGCAATTTTTACACTCTCAGTTCTGACTGTCGGTGAGTAGGTATTTCTGTAGTCCTCAGGATAACGTTGAGCGAAACCCTGAGCTACAAGTCTGGCCTTGTACAATGACTCACCATTTGGCTTCTTTTTGATTCTGTAGACCCACTGAGTGCCAATGACCTTTTTGTTTGCTGGAGGTTTTGCAGGTGTAAATACCTTAAGTATCTTTAGACTGTCCATTTCAACCTGCATTGCTTCATACCATTTGTCTTGCTCTGAATCAGGGAGCTGCTTGATTTGCGTGAAATTATCAGGTGGAAGTGTAACGTTGCAAATCAAAGGCAAGAGTGCTTTTGTCAGTTGCCAAGAATATCGTTGTGGAGGGATTCCTTTTGTGTCCCTCTTGGAACGTCTCGGAACAACAGTCCAGTCTTCTTCTGCTTCGTCTTCACTTTCGTCGCTAGCGTCAGCATCCGCAGCTTGCGAAGACGGAACATCGGGTTGAGAAGAATCAGTGGAATCTTGATCATCAATCTGCATGGCATCAGCAGTATCATCTCTAGGAAAATAAACTCCAGGATCATTGGAATGAATCCTGAACCAGTCAATATCTTCCTCAAAATTAGCAGATTGGGAAATCACAATTGCATGTTTAGAGTCAATAAATCTGCTCCATTTTGAGTTATCATCAATACCCATAAATCTCAGTCTCTTTGCTGCTGGACTTCCTTTTCTTCTTTGAGCTAAGGGAATGTTCACCATAGCATATGAACCAAAAATATGGATGTTTTTAAGATCAGGCTTGTAGCCATACAACATGAAGAAAGGAGTCTGATTTGTTACACTGCTCCAAGTACGGTTGACAATGTAATTTGCGTACTTGATAGCTTCACCCCAGTATATCTTACCAAGGTTGGAGTCTTCTAGGAGACAACGCATCATGGTTTGCAGTACTCCTTGTCTTCGTTCTATGACTCCATTGTGAGCCGGTGTGTAAGGGGCCGAATTCTGATGAATAATTCCATTCTTACGCATCCAGTCCTGGAAATGCTGAGACATGAACTTGGCACCACGATCACTCTGAATTCTGGCGATGCGAACTTGGTGTTGGGTAGAAACAAGGGTTGCAAAGTCTTTAAAGATCTGAAAAGTCTCTGATTTTTCTTTCATAGGATATACATATCCATATCTAGAGTAATTATCAACAATTGTTAGAAAATATTTTCTACCACCAAATGATGGCGGGAAAGGACCAACTATGTCAATGTGAACCAAATCAAAAATGCGTGTTGACAGGTGTGTAGCGCGTTTGGGAATGGCTGCTGCTTTGGATTTGGCCTTTTTGCAGACAGCACAATCCAAAAACACCTTACACCCCTTTAGATCCAAACCTTTTGCGAACTCCAGCATCTTCCTAAGAACACGGAAACTGGCATGCCCCAATCTTCTATGCCATTTATGGATACACCTGGAATGCAAAGGTTTACCAGTTAGTGAATTCTCAACATTAACATTTTTATGCGGAACCTCAGGCTCGCTCTGAGCAACCTGTTTACCAATTCTATTTTTGTTGGCTTTAGGAGCCTTAGGGTAGCAACAGGATCTCTCTCTGGAGCATCTCTCTCTGGGCCTGTGCTCTCCCTTTTTGGAGTTTGTATACTTGCCTGTGTTTGTGTTTTAGGCTTTGGCTTTAAGTAATAAACACCACCAATTAATATGGTTCCAGCAACAATATCTCCATCTTTAACTATGTAACTTGCATTTTCAAGGTGGTGAACCTGAAATTTTAATGCTCTAGACAAGTGACTCTGACTAAGCAAATTACAGGTTGCTGTTGGTATGTAATAAACATCAGGAATGAATGCATCGAGCTCTTCAACATAAACAGTTCCTTTTCCTTTGACCTGACAAGGATGATTGGAAAAAGAATAAAGTTCACGTAGTTCTGGTTCAGGCTCGTGCATTTCTGTGAAAAGTTCCTTTCTGTAGGTAACATGCAATGTTGCACCACTGTCCAAAGTCCACAGGAGTCGTCTGTCGTACTCTGGTTGAGGTTGTGGATCATTGGTTAAAGCCAATGTGGCGAGTGGAGTTTGTGGATCACGCCGGGGACCACGACGACCTTGTCTTCCGCCTCTGCCTCTGCCTCTGGAATCTGTTCCTCTGGGCTGGTATGTGACGGGAGCTGGAACTCGTTGGGGACAATCCCGGGTGGCATGTCCCACACGATTGCAGGTGTTGCATCTTGGCATCCTTGGAGTGTAGGTCCTTCCTTGGAAGGGGCGTCTAGCTGGAGCTCTTGATGCGGGTGGTCCTCTCAAATGTGGCATGGCCAACATGAATGCCTCTTCTTCAATTAAAAGTCTACAAACATTGTCCACTGTGCGTTGAGCAATTGGGACTTGGTTAATTTTTGTAACAGCATCTTTCCATTCATAGTTCAAAGAGTTAATAATGATGCTGATCATTTGAATATCTTCAATGTTATGGCCTCTTTCTCTCAATTCTGTTCTCAGACCTTTCAGTTTGGTCAAATGTCCTCCAATTTGTTCACCAGGTTTCAATCTCGAACCGTGGAGTTCAGACATGAGTAAACATGAAGATTCAATTGAGACAGGCCTGTAGCAATTTTCCAATTCAGCCCAAATTTGTCGGGCTGTTGTATTTGGTGGAAAAGTGACCTGCAGTTCAGTATCCATGGACATCAATAATGTTGTGCGAGCTCTTATCTCTAAATCTCTTATTGCAAATGTCCAAGGTTGTGCAGGAGGGTTAAAAACCATGCAGTGAGTGCCTTCTCTATGAAGCAATAGTGTAATCTCACTGACCCAGGTACACTGGCTGTGCTGGCGGAAATGCCTGTGGTATTTGCTGTGCCTGTTGTGGACCTAAGAATGGTCTTGGTTGTGCCATTGGAGGTGGGCCAGGAGGTGGCCCTGTTTGCACTTGTGGCGGTGGCATATATGCCGGCATTTGTGCTTGATCTGCAATATTGGCATGACCTGCTGGGGATGCAGTCATTTGCCTTTGCTGCACTAAGCGTGGCTGTGTTCCATCTGAAAAGACACCTTCACCACCAGGGGGTGTTGGAGTTTCAGCCCGTGGAGACACTTGTGGCATTTCAGCTTCCTGTAGTAAATTACTTTCGCCAGCATGTCCTTCATAAGAGGCAGAGGGTATACATTTTCCATGCACAATGCATTCAGACCCCTATAATTGACACTTAAATAAAGTGAACCATCTTTCTTTTCCAGGAACAGTATCAGGGCAGCTGCTTTGGGTCTGGTAGACTGGATGAAGCCACACTCTTAAGATTTTGTCTATGAACTTTCGCAGTTTGTCTAGCTCCCAGGACATCATGGAGTAGACTTTAGACTTTGGCAGTTTAGCCCCCAGGAGGATCTCGATGGCACAGTTAGTAGGTCAGTGAGGGGGAAATTTGTCTAACCTCACCTCGCCTTACACCTCTGCTAGGTCATAGTATTCCCATGGGAGTAGGAATAGGGAGTAGGCTCGCTTTGGGTGGTGGCTGCCACTTCATTTCTGCAGCTGGGTTTTTTCTTGCCACTTCCTTCTTCTGGGGTTTCCCCCTGGCTTAGGAATTTCAGGGTTCCCCTTTGGCCAGTTCACCCTCGAGTTCCACATTTTTAGCCATGATAGTCCTAGGACCAGGGGGCATTCCATGCCCAGAACCACAATAAAAGCAATAGTCTTGAAGTGGCTCTCTATAGTGAGTTCCAGGGGCTCTGTGACAAACATGGCTGGGACTCCTCCCGTGGTGGACCCATTGAGCTGGCAAAATGCTATGGTTTTTTTTAACTGTCTTAGATGGGTCTCCAGCTTTCCCACTAGGGTTGGACTTATTAGGCACTGGGTGCACCCCGAGTCTAGTAGGGCTGTCAGCACCACCTTCTGCCCTGTGTTTGGGATTAACAGTTCTATGGGCACAGTGATGGGCTCAATTGTCCCATTTACCAAGGAGTCATCATTGTAGTTGCTGTTCGATGGGCTCACCATATCTTTTAATGGGGTCAGATTCCAGGTCTGTGCTTAGGGAAGGACTGGAACTCCATGATCTCGCTGTTCTTCAGGGCAGTTTCCCTGGAGAGCTGGGGAGGTTTTGCTGGCTTTCCCCCAGATTTCTGGTCTCCCTTTCTGGTTAGGGTCTTTGCATGATATTCTGCTGTACAGTGGCCTTCCTTCACATACTTGAATCAGGCGCTTGAGCATGGTAAGGTGGACGGGCTTAGCAACCTCTCTCTTCCTCTCAGGTGGTGACCTCTTCCAGGCTCGGCTTGTGTGGTATTGGTTTCAGGTTTGGTCAATATCAGCTTCTTCCACCAAGGTATACCAGTCATGCAGGTCAGCTGGGGCTCCTCTGGTGATGCAAGCATGTTATAGGTCATCATTGAGCCCATCCTTGAAGCAGCTCACCAGTCCATGCGGCAGGCCAGGTCTCAGAATTCCTCTGTGTATTTATTTATTTTATTTTATTTTATTTTATTTTATTTTATTTTATTTTATTTTATTTTATTTTATTTTATTTTATTTTATTTTATTTTATTTTATTATTTTATTTTATTTTATTTATTTTATTTTATTTTATTTTATTTTATTTTATTTTATTTTATTTTATTTTATTTTATTTTATTTTATTTTATTTTATTATTTTATTTTATTTTATTTTATTTGTATACCGCCCTTCTCCAACAGGACTCAGGGCAGTGAACAGCCATGGTAAAACATAACATATAAAATTTAAAAGCAATTTAAAAACATTAAATAATTTGGCTATCCAATTAAAACAACCCGAGTTAAAACCAATTACAAATTAAAATCGAAAGGATGGGATCAAGCCAGCCTGGCTAGGTGAAAAAGATGTGTTTTCAGGGCCCGACGAAAAGTCCGGAGGTCTGGTATGCGTATCTCTGGGGGCAGGTCGTTCCAGAGGGCAGGTGCCACCACAGAGAAGGCTCTCCCCCTGGGGGTCGCCAGCCGACATTGTCTGGCCGACGGCACCCCTAGGAGTCCCTCTCTGTGGGAGCGTACTGGCCAGTGGGAGGCTATTGGCGGCAGAAGGCAGTCTCGTAAATACCCCGGCCCTAAGCCATGGAGCACTTTAAAGGTGGTCACCAACACCTTGAAGCGCACCCTGAAGACCACAGGAAGCCAGTGCAGCTCACGCAGGAGAGGTGTCACATGGGAGCGCCCCGTCGCTCCCATAATCCCCCGCGCGGCTGCATTCTGGACCAACTGGAGCCTCCAGGTGCACCCCAAGGGGAGCCCCATGTAGAGAGTATTGCAGTAGTCCAGATGGGAAGTGATGAGTGCTTGAGTGACCGTGCGTAGGGAGTCCCGATCTAGAAAGGGACGCAACTGGCGTATCAGGCGGACCTGATAAAAAGCCCCCCTGGCCACGGCCATCATATGCTCTTCTAAAGACAGCTGTGTATCCAGGAGGACGCCCAAGTTGCGAACCCTTTCCGTGGGGGCCAATGATTCGCCTCCAATAACCAGCGATGGCACCAGCTGGCTATATCGGGACACCAGAAGCCACAGCCACTCGGTCTTGGAAGGGTTGAGTCGGAACCTGTTTCTCCCCATCCAGGCCCGCACGGCCTCCAGGCACCGGGACATCACTTCAAGGGCATTGTTGGGGTGGCCTGGGGTGGAGATGTACAGCTGAGTATCATCAGCGTACTGATGGAACTCTACCCCAAAGCCACGGATGATCTCACCCAGCGGCTTCACATAAATGTTGAACAGAAGGGGCAAGAGGACCGACCCTTGCGGCACCCCACAGACAAGGCGCCTCGGGGTCAACCGCTGCCCCCCTGCCAACACAAATTGCGACCGGTCAGAGAGGTAGGAGGAGAACCACCGCAGAACGGTGCCCCCAACTCCCAACCCCTCCAACCGGCGCAACATGATACCATGGTCGATGGTATCAAAAGCCACTGAGAGATCTAACAGGACCAGGATAGAGGAGCAACCCCTATCCCGAGCCCTCCAGAGATCACCACCAACGCGACTAATGCTGTTTCCGTGCTGTGCCCAGGCCTGAAACCGGACTGGAGCGGATCTAGATAGACAGTTTCATCCAGGCACTGTGGAAGCTGCTGCGCCACCACACTCTCAACAACCTTCACAATAAAACGAAGGTTGGAGACTGGACGATAATTAGCCAAAACAGCCGGATCCAGAGAGGGCTTCTTCAGGAGGGGCCTCACCACCGCCTCTTTCAAGGAGGCCGGCAGGACACCCTCGCTCAAGGAAGCGTTAATAATCCTCTGGAGCCAGCCTCGTGTAACCTCCTGGGAAGCCAGCACCAACCAGGAGGGACACAGGTCCAATAAACATGTGGTCGTGTTCAGCTGTCCCAGAATCGTGTCCACGTCCTCAGGAGCCACAGGATCGAACTCCTCCCAGATAACACTCTCAAGACCTGCCTCAGTCATCCCGTCTGGACTTACCCAGTCAGAGGCTAGGCCTTCCTGAATCAGAGCGATCTTGTCATGCAGATACTGCACAAAATCCTCAGCTCGACCCTGCAAGGGATCATCCCACGCTCCCTGATGGAGGAGGGAGCAGGTCACTCTAAACAGGGCGGCTGGGCAATTATCTGATGATGCAATAAGGGCGGCAAAATAGCTAGATTTTGCCACTTTTATCACCACTAGGTAGGTCTTAATATGAAACCTCACCAGCATTCGGTCGGATTCGGACTGGCTGGCCCTCCAACAGCTCTCTAGGCGTCTTTTCCAGCGCTTCATCTCCCTCAGCTCCTTGGAGAACCAGGGAGCTAGGTCAGTTCGGTGCCAGGTCAGAGGCCGCAAAGGCACGATGTGGTCCAAAGCCCCGGTGGCCGCACTGTCCCAGGCGGCCACCAGATCTTCAGCCGAGTCATGAGCCAGAGTCTCAGGAATTGGCCCAAGCTCCATCTGGAACCTATCAGGATCCATCAGGCACCTGGGGCGGAACCACCTAGTCGGTCCCACCTCCCTGCAGTGGGGTGCAGTGGTTAGAAAGTCAAGTCGAAGGAGCGAGTGGTCAGACCATGACAAGGGTTCGATGACTATATCCCCTGTATCAAGACCACTTGACCACTGACCAGAGATAAAAACTAAGTCCAGAGTGTGCCCACCCGAGTGAGTAGGGCCATGAATTAACTGAGTCAGGTCCATGGCCGTCATGGAAGCCATGAACTCCCGAGCCACCTCAGACATTTCACCGATAGATGGCAGGTTGAAATCCCCCATGACCAAAAGTCTGGGGGTATCAACCGCCACCTCGGCTAGGATGTTAAGCAGCTCAGGCAGGGTCGTTGCCACGTGGCACGGAGCCAGGTACATGATCAATAAACCCATCTGCACTCCACGGCCCCACTTCACAAGAAGGGACTCACATCCGGCTATCTGTAGAACAGTGGTCTCCCTCGGATCAAGACCTTCCTTTATGATAACCGCCACCCACCCACCCCCCGCCCCTGCCCTGAGCTCTCGGCTGGTGGAATGCGCGGAAGCCTGGTGGGCACATATCTATGAGGGGAACTCCCCCCTCCTGGCCCAACCAGGTCTCCGTAATGCCTGCCAGGTCCGCTCCCCCCTCCTGAATAAGATCACAGATGAGGGGGGCTTTATTTACCACAGACCTGGCATTGCACAACAACAGCCGAGGGCTCGGGCCCTGAGAGTCTGAACAGCCTGGGGAACGAGAAGGGCTATGGGGACCGGGGTGCGCCACTGCTCGAAGGTAGCGAGTGCGTGTCCCCACCATGTGATATGGTCCCCTGCTCCCGCCGTATCTGCCCCTCCCACTCAGCGTAGTGATGGTAAAGCCCTCGGCAGAATGAACACTAATGCACCCCTTATCCCCTGAAACCGCACCCTCCGTGGCCCGACTGACAGCTGAACCAGATCCCTCCCCTCGTGGGTTAACCCCCAAACCCATACAACCTTCCCGCCCCTTAAGACCGCTTAAAAATCTGTCTAAAAATTTCCCCAGAAAACCCCTCAATCCCCTTTTTGCAGCATGCCACCTCTCGGGGTGCCAAAGCCCATCATAAATGTAGGCCCTCGATAGAGTGGAGGGCCACACCTGCGAGAGGGGGGAGTCTCGCAGAATAAGAAGCTCCGCTGGCGAATACATCTGAATAATCGGGGGGGAAACCCATGGCCAGGGGGTCAATCAAGTTGTTCCAAATTCCGGAAAAGGGATATCCAATCATGTCCAAGTCAATAACTCCACTGCTCTCTCACAGCAGTGGATGGAGTCTTAAGCCATTTCGTGGCCAGATGTCAACACCAGCTGGCCTCTCACAAAAGCTGGGAGGGGCCAAGAACCGCAGTCATCGTCTGACTCCATAACAGACTTGAGATCCAGGGTATATCCCTCTACAGTAGGAGAGCAATTGATGACAACCACCAATCTACAGGACCCCAGGCCAGGAAGAAACTCCGGTGGCTGCACCTTAGGTGGATCGGGAGGCCAAAAGTCCATAGGAGGAAGCTGTCATATTGTCCAGAGGTCACCTCCAGGTGATAAATAGCCTCACAGAGGCAAATAGACCATACGAGGCACGGAAGACCTGGCCAAAGATATTTCATGGCCAATAGGGTCCACAATGCCTCTAGCTCTAGCTCACCCCCATCCACATAAGGAGGATGGGAGGAGCCTCTGAAACGACCAGGGGATGGGCCCTTTCCAAGTGGATCATCGCCCCCTGGCCGCACAGGAAATCCCAAAAACAATGTTGGTGGCAGGATGGTGTAATGGTCGGAGTGCCCCTCGCTCTCCCAATGCTCCTCTTCTTCGCCCTCTCTGACATCATCCCCACAGCTGTTCGTCCAGCGTTGTAGCCAGCGCCAATACCGGCGCTGCCAGCCCTCCGAAGTCGCCTCCATCGACCATTGGGTCCAGCAGGAACTCCCGCCGTCCTCACGGCCTCCCCTGGAGCGTCAACAAGGGGCAGCATCGCCGACGCCGTCACCGACGCTCTGCCAGCCCGGCGACCGCAGGGAGATGCCGAGGCCACTTTCACCCAGCTGCAAAACCGCAGCATAGCAGCCTCCGCTCTCCACTCCACTCTCTCGTCCCAGCCATCACGTCCTAGGGAGCGATAAGCTCCCAAGCTGATAAAAAGGTCGGTGAAAAGCTCCCCTCACTGGGCATGGGGCTCAATCAGCTGGTCCGGCCCCCGAGACCCCCAAAAGCCGGGAATATTCCCCCCGGCATCGCCGCCGCTCAGCTTGGAGCGGCCATTGAACGGTATTGAACCAAGGCATGAGATTGTACAGATTGTATAAATTATACAAATCACATCTCCATCCCAACTGAGATATGTGCACAACAGTTTCTACCAGAATCAATATTTTATCTAATGTACTCCAATAGTAATGGAAATACCAACAATAAAATACTAAGTAATGCAATCAATGTACAACATTCCGGATATTATTCAGGTTCAAATTTTAAACAATGAAGGAATCAATAGTTTTAAAAATGACGGTGAGAGTATAGTTTGGTTGAGATCCTAGGAGGAATCTCAGTAGCTGCTCTACAGAGTTACAGTTCATTCCTTCAAGTTTATCAGATCTGAGATCTGAACATTTTTCTGTTTTCATTTCTAAACTTTCTTTTTTAATCTTTCTTATAGTTGTTGTTTTGTAAAATATTGATTTACTTTCCTAGTTACTGGATTTTGTTTAATCTTTATGATATACAGCCAATTTGTATCATGTTGTATACTGTATGTTTTCTTATTAGTTGCATTGACCTATATCACCTGATAGCTAGAACTGCAGACATTTTGGCAGTTTCCCAAATGTAGTACTTAATGGATATCAGATCTCGACATCCATTAATTCCCAACAACCATGCCAAAGATCTTGTTACTTTAGAATTATGGGATTTGAAATCAACTTATGAGTGGGTTAGAGAAGACTGTATTGTCAGGTTTCGGTTCTGTCTTAAATGAGTTCCATTATCAAGTGCAGAGTCTCTAATAAATCACTTTTTATTAAGAACAGAAATAGCCGACATTCCTAACTCTAATTGCTGCCAAACTGGCTCCTCCTCCCAACCCCCTCCTCTTCCGCTCTCCAGCCCGATGTCCCATTGGCCATCATGCAAATCCATCTCTACGTCCCGGCACGTACTTCTCACAGGAATGTGGCCTCCACCCTCGTTCCCCAGGAAACCCTATCTGTTGCATGCAGAAAACTAGGTAAAAGTTCATCTCAGCAATAAATCAGCGCTTCTGGTCTTTGCTTCATGTCTTCATGTCAGAACTGGAAGAGAGCCTAATTTGGAATGCTGACATGTATCATGGTTTGCAAAGGGTATCTAGTTTGCTGTATAGCTTCATATGAATTTATATAAGGAGGATAATACCAAGAAAAAATACTAAATACTATATTTACAATTTAAAATATGCACTTTCAAAAGTATGACTTTTCTAGATGAATTTAGTCATATACAGGTAGTCCTCGATTTACAACACTTCATTTAGAACTGCAGTTGTGCAGTGGTTAGAATGCAGTACTGCAGGTTACTTCTGCTGACTGCCAGCTGCCTGCAATTTGGCAGATCAAGTCTCACCAGGCTCAAGGCCTTCCATCCTTCCGAGGTGGGTAAAATGAGGACCCAGACTGATGGGAAAATATGCTGACTCTGTAAACTGCTTAAAGAGGGCTGTAAAAGCATTGTGAAGCAGAATATGTCTAAGTGCTATTGCTAGTGCTATTGCTTTAGTGACTGAAGTTACAACAGCACTGGAAAAAATGACATGACAGTTTTTCACACTTACAAACATTGCAGCATCCCTATGGACACGTGATCAAAATTTAGACATGTTAGTAATTGTTGCTTTACCCAGCACACATTCGAAGAATTTAGGAGGATTCATAATATAGAAAAACTTCTTTATCTATAAAAATATAACAACATGATACAAGCAAACAATACCTATGCAGCTCTTGCAATGTGGTAGAAAGAAGAACAAAATCTGAACACAGAATAGCTAAATCACACCCAGATTAAAAACTGTTCACATGGCTCTCACAGCAAATCCTGTGTCTCAGTCAAAAAAGAGCTCCAATTGGCTGGCTTGTTGCCAAGGCAATTCCAGTTCATAAATTCTTTATACACTGACAAGACACTTGGCAACTGACTCATACTTATGATGATTGCAATGTCCTGGGTCATGTGATCACCTTGTGCGAACTTCTCAAAAGCAAAGTTAATGGGGAAATCAGATTCACTTAACAACATGTTACTAACTTAACATAAATTAAGTAACATGTTACTAACTTAACATTAGTTAAGTAACAACATGTTACTAACTTAACATTATTTTCAGAGGGAAAATACAGTATTTCTGTGACAATAATATATCCTTTGTACTTCTAACAAATAACCAAGTTCAGCAAAAATAATTTTTCTTTGCAACAGCAAAGCAGTACTACCTTCAAATTTGTATTGGGTTTTTTTGCAACAATGATATTGAATTATTTTGATTCAAGTTTCCCTGTGAAAAATATAGACTAGAAGGCTTAAATACATCATGGTTATAGGCCTCTCTCCAGGATTCTGGTATTTTGTTTTTCATTAGGGCCTCATTAAAAATTTGTAGCATTCTTGGGAGTAGGATATCTTCTAATTCTAAATTTTTGTATAGTTCCCCTGGGAATCCATCCGGGCCCGGGGATTTGTTCTTTTTCAATTTGGCAATTGCAGTCTTTACCTCTGTTAGTGTAATCTCTTTGTTTAATATTTCTTTTTCCTCCTCTCCAATCTGTGGCATTCCCTCCTCCAATAAATATTGTTTTACTTTCTCTTTGGATATATCCTCTTCCTTATATAAAGACGCATAAAAATTGTATGCTCTCTCCAATTTTTTTTCTTCCTTAGTTATGGTATGACCTTCGGTGTCTTCAAGTTGAAAAATAATTCCTTTCTCTTTCTCCTTTTTAATTCTATAAGATAACCACCTTCCTGGCTTGTTGGCATTCTCGAAGTAATATTGTTTTGTTCTCTTAATGTTAAATGCAAGTTTTTCTTGATCCATTATATTTAATTTATGACGTATATTCATCCAGTTTGCTTTTATTACTTCATTGTCAGGGTTTATTTGGGCCTCTTTCTCTGCCTTTGCCAGTTCTTCTAGTAATATTCTTAGAGATTCTCTCCTCTCTTTATTTCTGAACGCTCCATAAGATATCATTAGGCCTCTTAGATAGGCCTTCATCGTATCCCAGATTATCCCCGGGTTCGTTGGTTCTTTTTCATTTTCTTCAAAAAAGATTTCTAATTCCCTCTTGACTTTGTCGATATTTTTTTTGTCTCGTAAAAATTGTGTGTTCATTCTCCACCTTGTGTTTTTTCTCTTATATGTACTCTTCCATCTAATTTCCAGTGGATTATGATCTGCCCAGGTATTAGGTAAAATTTCCACTGACTCAATGTCCATACCCAAGTTCCTGCTTACCCACATCATGTCTATTCTGGACCATGATTTGTTGGGATTAGAATAGAAGGTATACTGTCTCTTGTTGGGGTGTAGTGTTCGCCAAATATCCACGAGATTTAATTCATCGACTGAGTCGAAGAAGGTTTTTGGTAGATTTTTCCTCATTTTCTTTTGGCCTCTGGGTCTTTTGTGATCTTTATGCGCATCGACCACTCCATTAAAATCTCCAATGATGCAAACATTATTGTTGTCCAGTCCTCTTATTATATCTCTTGTTTTACTATAAAACTCTTTCAAATTTTTATTTGGGGCATAGATCGCTGCTATTAAGATTGTTGCATTGCCTCTCTCGATTTCGACAATTAGTAATCTCCCTTTGGGGTCTGCATACTTCAATTTCGTCTTCATCTCCTTTCTGATATATAGTACCACCCCTCTCTTTTTCTTCGTAGCTAAAGAGGTATACAGATTCCCCAGTTTTTTATTATCCAAATATTTTATGTGTTCTTGTTTAATATGTACCTCCTGGAGGCATACAATATCAGCATTTTGTGTAACTAATTTGTTAAAGAAAATTTTTCTTTTTTTATGATCGTTAAGTCCGTTTACGTTAATTGATATAATTTTCCAGTCGTCCATCCTTTTTACTTTCTGTTGATTTACTTAAATTTGATGTTAGTATTAGCTCGAACTGCTCTTTGAGGCCTTTGTTTCTTTCCTGTTTCTCTTCTTTCTTTCTCTTCCTTTTCTTTCTCGCCTAAGCTCTCTTTCCCCGTCAAAGCCTCTTCTTGAGAGCTTTTCTGGGTGAGTTCTTCTTCTGTAGTGCCAGCTTCCAGTTCCTCTTTACTACTTTGTTCGTCATCTGACCCTCTCAGATGGTCAAGGAATTCTTGTGCCTCCACCAGGCTGTTTATTTTAATCCTCCTTCCTTGCCAGGTGATCAGCATCCCCTCCGGCAAGGTCCATCTAAAAAGTATATTCCTTTTATTTAGCTGTGAGGCCAGGAATCTGTAGTCTCTCCTTTGTTCTCTCACCCTCCTCGGTACTTGTTTCAGGACAATCACCTCTTTTTCCTTGTAATTAATCGGTTCTTCTTTTACCATTTTATAAAAGATATCCCTCACTTTCTTACGTGCGAACCTTATGTGCACCTCTCTAGGTAGATTGTTCCGTCTAGCATAGTTAGTTTGTATTCTGTACACCTCATCCAGCTCTTTTATTATGTCATTTGAATCCTGTTGGAGCACCTCCGCTATTATTTCGGCCATTACTTGGCCTAGATTTTCGTCCTTGTCCTCTATCACGTTTTGGAAGCGCAGATAGAAAGAGGCCTTGTCCATTTCCAATTGTATAATCGCTTCCTCCAGATCCCTATTCTGAGCCATTAATTTTTGATCCACTGTTTCTAGGTCTTTCTCTTGTTGTTCGACTTTAGATTCTATCTTACCTATTCTCTGTTCGTTATTTGAAATGGCTTGTTGTATGTCACCTATTTTCTGGTCAATTCCTTGTATGTCTATTTTGATTTCCTGGTGGTTGTTGGTCATTTTTTCTTGCATTAGAAGCATTGTTTCTTGAATCGTTACTAGTGATGCCTGCATCGCTTGCATTGTTGGAATCACTGATGCCTTCTCCGTTTTTGATAGCCCTTCCATCGATTTCTGAGTTGCAGGAGACGACATTGTAATTGTAGGGCTTGAAACGCTAGGAGTTATTTTCTTTCCTGTTTTCGCCACAGTGGATGCAAAACTTGTCATCTCCCTGAGGACCTTCGCCTGTTCTTTGACTATCCTTTCTATGTTCCTCCACACTGTCATCCACTAGTTACCTTCCCTTGTTTGGTTAACAATACTGAGGAGGAAAGAATTTTTGAGGCTATTCCCAATTCACCAGACAAGTAGAAATAAAGTTTTGACCTTTCCTCCGCTATGCTACCCACAGCTTGGCTTTATTAACTATTCCTTATTTGGAAGCAGCGTTTCTAGTTTGGCTCAATTCTTAATTAGCAATTAATTAGGTTCTCGAGTCTTAAAGGCCTTTCAATACCAATACATATAATCGTTAGAATAATACTTAATATCCAGTCATTAAGCACTTAATTAATTGGTGTTATAAATTAAATCACTGTTTTATAAAAAATTTGTCCTTAAGCATATTAGTAATCTTAGACACCATAATCAATCAATAACCATAGAAGAAAAAATAAATAAAAAAAATAGCTAATAACTAAATAATAGATATATAAATAGGTAAATAGGCAAATGGTTAGATAGGTATATATATAAATGAGTCAATAGCTAAATAGGTAAGAAATAAAAAATAGTGCGTTCTAATATAGCTATACTAATATTTATATATATTAATAGAATATATTATATATATTAATTAATTCGGTTTTTTTTTATATTACTACTTCTAATACCCTAAACTTCTATATGCTTTAAATACTTTGAATCCTTAAGATACTTATATAAATATTATAAATACTTTAAATGTATAAAGAGAAAAAAACAGAGGAACAAATATATATATATTGTGGTTTTAGACTATTTTTAAAATAATAACAAAATGTATTAATATAAATTTAAATTCTAGTCCTCTTAGTCCCTTCGAGTGTCACCTTTATTAAAGCTTATTGTTGGAAAGTACGTTATTACTGCACCCTTCTACTTCTCACTTCTTCAGAATCTTCAACTCCTTGTAAAAGTTAGTTTACTTGTTCTGTTAATTCTCTTCCTGGTGCTTCTTCTTTCCTCTCTAGCTTTTCGCTGTTCTTCTCGTTGGTATCAAGTATGGTTGCACTTCCGGTCCTAAATTTCCGGTCACTCTCCTCAGTCAGCAAATTCTCTTCCCCACGTCCTCCAAGCTCGATCTGTGCAGCAAATTAAATCCAAAAAAAAACAGGCTAGTGCCGCTGGTCCGCTTGCCGATCTCCCTCTCTTCCTTCTTGCCTTCTTGCCGGCCTGTCTGCGATCTCACTGTCACTCCTCCTCCTCTCTTTCAATCGCCGCTTTTTCCCTCTTTGAGTCCTTCCGCTCCGATCCAGCCAGCAGTGCTTTATTCGCTCCTCCGATGTCTAGCGCGCTCTGGGGTAGGTGGTTACTGATGTTCTTGTCTCACTTCCCGGAATCTTTGCTTTCCCTCTTGTTGGCTATCGTGGCTTCGGGTCTGCCATTAAAAGGCAGACGCGCCCCGTTGGTTTGACAGCGGGAATCGGTCGCGCCGGGTGGGTTTGCACACCGCCACTCGACTCACCGAAGCCCCACTATAGTCCGCGAAGCCCTCCAAGCTTCCACGCCTCGAACGGTCTCCAAAACGGTGCGTTAGGTGGCAGTGGGAGAGAGCAAGCACTCTCACCACGCCATGACACCACGCGTCACCAACCGGAAACCCTTTACCAACCGATCCCTCTTTACCAAAAGAGGGATCGAACACCAAACTGATACAGAATTACCGGCCAATTTCACTTCTTAACACGGATTATAAAATATATATGAATATATTAGCGGAAAGACTAAAAAAAATTCTAAATAAGATAATACATAGTGATCAGAACGGATTCCTCCCAGGGAGGCATATAAGGAATAACACTAGGACGATCCTGGATGTGCTAGAATATTATGAGGAACATCCGGAAAAAGAGGTAGCACTAGTCTTTTTAGATGCACAGAAGGCCTTCGACAATTTGAATTGGGAGTTTATAAAGCAACAATTGAATATAATGGGATTTGGACAAAATTTTACAAATACAATAAAGACGATCTATGAGAAACAAAGGGCCAACATTCTAGTAAATGGGGAACTCACCAAAACATTTCAGATCAGCAAAGGAGTAAGACAGGGATGCCCAATGTCACCACTTTTGTACATACTGGCACTAGAAGTGCTATTGAAAAAGATTAGAGAGAGCGGTCAAATTAAAGGGCTCAAAATAAGGAAGGAAATATATAAAGTTCAAGCGTTTGCGGATGACGTCGTCCTAATCATGGAAGAACCGGTTGAAACAGGTACACATATATTGGAAACACTTGATAAATATGGAGAAGTAGCAGGACTTAAATTAAACAAATCTAAAACTAAAATGCTCACTAAAAATATGACGAAAAATCAAAAAGAAGTCCTGGAGGAATCTATGGGAATCCAAATTGTGAAAAAAGTCAAATATTTGGGAGTATGGATCTCAACAAAGTATTCGGCCCTTAAAGAAGATAATTATATACCCCTGGTAAAAAGTATAAAACAAGATTTGGAGAAGTGGGGGAAGTTGCAAATTTCCTTCCTCGGGAGGATAGCGACCATTAAAATGAGTACCCTACCCAAATTGTTGTTCTTGTTTCAAACAGCGCCAATCAAATTGGATAAAAAAATTCTCAATGAACTCAATGCCATTATCAGGAAGTTTATATGGGGAGGGAAAAAACCAAGAATAGCAATCAGGAGTTTACAAGATAAAAAAAATAGGGGAGGGCTAGGATTACCTATTTGGGAAACATATCACAAGGCAGCAATCCTTGTATGGTTAAAAGAATGGGCGACGTTAGCGAACAAAAGAATTCTAACATTAGAAGGGCATGATCTTCAGATGGGTTGGCATGCCTATCTATGGGAAACCGGGAAAAAAACCAATATTTCAATAAACATAAATTGAGGGACATACTGAAATCAACGTGGGACGAAATAAGACGGAAACATTACACTAAAATTCCCAGTTGGCTCTCAACCATGGAGGCGATAATCTACCCAAACGTTCTGGACTATGGCAAAACTGTAAAATACAAAGAAATTCTAGATGAGGCAGGGAACCTCAAAACATTAGAACAACTAAAAGAACAAGGCATTTGTATTGAATGGTGGACATATGCGCAGATAAAATCAAGACACAAAAAAGATAAAGTACAATATGACATAGAAATGGGGAGCAAAGATCTTGATAAAATCTGGATGGGTACAGATAATAAATTATTAGCTAAAATATATAATTACTTAGTAGAATATGATCTGATGGAAGAAGTAGTTAAAGGCCCAATGTTAGCATGGGCAAAAAATATTGGGAAAAATATAAATTTGGAAGAATGGGATCAATTATGGAACATTAATATAAAACTCACCAAGGCAACCACTTATAAGGAAAACCAGTACAAGATGATTTATAGGTGGCATCTAGCACCGGCTAGAATTGCTAAGATCTTCCCTAACTCTAACCCAAGGTGTTGGAAGTGTGCACACCAGCAAGGTTCCTTTTACCATTGCTGGTGGACGTGCTCCCAAGCAAAAAAGTACTGGAAGATGATTTGTAATTGGCTCTCAGAAATAATAGGTGAAACTTTCGAATTAGATCCTAAAATACTTCTCCTGGGAATTCTTCAGAAGGAAATGACAAAAAAGAAGAAATATTTGGCATTGCATATAATAACAGCAGCAAGAATTGCCTTCGCCCAACAATGGAAAGAGAAAAAAATCCCGAATGAGAAACAAGTAATCGGCAAAATAATGGAGTGTGCCGAGATGAACAAATTAACATTAGAAATTAATGACAGAGATGACTCGGATTATTACAGCGTATGGGACAAGTGGTACGGGTGGCTAGAGAAGAGGAAATTGAAATAAAAAGGGAAGAGACCAGAACAAGAAATAGTAAAACGGAATAGTAAGAGAAGATGTAGAGAGGATGGTAGGAAAGATAAGATGGCAAGGAGAGGATACTCGGATAAGTAGGAGATAAAAATCTATGTATTCATTAATGTATAGTAGAAGATTATCATAGATATATATACATACGACCTAAATGATATGAGAACACAATTCTCCACTTTTTCTTTATTTATTGCTATGCACTACTATGTATCTGGTCTGAAAAAATCACTCACCTATGCTCAATATGTAATTTGCATTTATTTCTTTTTCCATACTATGTAACCGGATGGAGAAAAAATTGTATTATTATAACTTCTTACAATAAAACACTTAAAAAAAAAAATACATCATGGTTATGTATGCATTAAAAATAACTTACTTTCAATACATAAACACACACTAATTCATCATTTGTAAATTCAATCAAGGACCTGAATGCTTTTTCAAGGATTGGCCAGAATCATGATCTATTCCAGTACCAAAGAATTAAATGGTGCCGAATATGTTAGCCTTTAGGAAGTCTTCATAAACATGGCTAGGGTCAAGATGTTAAGTCGCTAGTTTGACTGAGAAATATTTTTGGTGGGCTCTGGAGCATTATTCATTGTATATTTTTTCTATGCTGTTGTTGGTTTTTAACATATTGATAGCTAACCATATCTGTAAGAATGAGATGGCAGTCATATACATTGTATAGATAAATAAATGACAAAGAAAAGAGTTATTATAATCCCATTGAGTTTTTGAATGATTCCAATTTGGAATCAGTACAAATGTATGGAATATTTGAGATAGTTCAGAATCTAAAGCTGCTTTGAAGAAAATCGATGTACTGTATGTTTAGCCATGTTTAGAGCATTTGTAAAGCCACATGAAATGAAAGTTGTAAAAGTTCTTTAAAAGGCCCCAGAGACCTATTATTTCTAAATCAGAATGCAATAATGTACAATAATTTTTGAAGAAAGATTCAGGACAATATGTCCTTTATATTTTCTATCTGAGAAAGATTTAATTCTCTACAGTACTATTAGAAACAGAATAAGGCCCTCCAGAGGTTACAGAGAGAACTTTGAACATACAAATGTGTACATGCATATACAACTTGTTTTCCCACCATGCATATGTATAGAAACATATACTTAAGAATTTCTTTATTGGACTTCTGGTGGTGACGTCTTCGCGAAGTGGGAGACGGAACGAAACGTCGTACTCAAAATCCCAAATATTGGCTGTTTCCAGCATTTTATGGGCTGATTTCCAGCATAATCTCCTCCTTAACTCCCTCCATTGTTTGGCTGATTTCCAGCAAAATCTCCTCTAATCTCCCTCCATTGTTTGGCTGGTGTCCAGCATAATTCCCTCCAGCACTCCTCCTATTTGTTTAGCTGATTTCCAGCACTTCTAATTAATTTCCAATGTATTTCCACCGAGTCTCAGACTCTTATCTAGTTGGTGTCCATCCCACACATTTTAACTGTAATATACAGTAATTATCTGTTTTATATCATTTTTCCATCCTACTCTTTCAATTTAAATCTCAGTATATTTCATAATAGTCATCATTTCCAACATGTATTACTTAATTCAAGACTAATCACTAGCATCTATGTATCTTGTATTTTGTTCAATCAATCCTTATTCATCAGTTTAACATTTGTTTGCAAATTAAAATTAAAACATATTAAATCAAACAGTACATTTTCTTAAAATTTTCCTGCCTCAAAATATATTCTTCTTTATTATTTTTATCCCCTTGTTATATCCACTATTTTAATAGACACCTCTTATTTTCTATTTTTATTATTTCACAACACTTCCTGTTTTTATCCAAAAATCATATATACCTAGGCTTTTAAACTTTATCATATATACATAGGCTTTTAAACTTTACATTTCAGTTAGTCACATTTAAATTTATCCACTTTAATTCTTCCTTTTCTTCCTTTTCCTCTCTGTCCAAAGTGCTCTATTTTAAGGTTCATCAGTTCAAAGTAAAGAATTTCTGTATGTCCCTTTAAAATTTTTAAAATGTCTCTTCCAAGCATAGTGCATCAGCTTCCTGTCTTTATTAACTACGCCACACCTAGCTTTTGTTTACAGTTTTGTCAGTCTCCGTTGTTAAAATCCAAAATGTTCTTTCTTTCTTCTTTCTTAAAATCATCTGGGACAGAGTAGGAATCTCCAAAATCCTTATATCCAATATTAATTTCAAGTAATCCAAGGTAAAAAGCCAATTAACATGTTTCTTTTCCACCCAGAAAGAGAAATCTCTTCAATCCACTTCCCTGCTTAGTCACTGCAGACTCCATGGCTATTTTGTAGCCATCCATCTGTCTATCTTCATTAGCTTCATTTTCTTTTAGAGGCATTAATTCTCAGGAATATCCATTTTTCCTATCCACTCCAGTTAAAGGCACAGTCAAATTTCAGAAATTTATTAATGCCAAATCATCCAATTTAAATTTACTGCAACAAAATTCAATTTGGGTCTTTTACCCATTTTTTTTTTCTTTTCAATCTTTAAGCCCCGCAGTCCAGCAGCCGCTTTTAAATTTGGGGTCTTATTTTCCAATAATTCCAAATAGGTATGTTATATTGCCTGGGTTGGTGTCACTCACCCGGCTTCTTGATCTTTGCTCTTTCTTCATCTTCTTCCTCCAGCACAATCCTTGTTCCCGGTTGCCGCGGTTTCAGGGCAGCCGCCATGGCTGCCGTTCTGCTGTCGCCGACGTGATGGAAAAGCCTCTGGCCCCGAGGAACCCGCCCGTTCCTCTCAGCTTCCCAAGGCGTTCCTTCTTGTCCCCCTGTCCCTACAAGACAGGGGAGGTCCGCAGACCTATCGGTGGCAGCTAAGCAGAGGGGATTTGGCATGGTTCAGCGAAGCTCGTCATTTCCCCGTCTGTTTCCCCGTGGCGCCAACTGGAAGTGCATAAAATGTTTCCAGCCCATAAAATGCTGGATATAGCCAAACAAATAGGAGGAGAGTTGGAGGAGACTATGCTGGAAATCAGCCAAACAATGGAGAGAGTTAAGGAGGAGGCTATGCTGGAAATCAGCCCACAAAATGCTGGAAACAGCCAAACAAATAGGAGGAGAGAGGAACTATTCTGAAATTAATTAAATAGTTGGTGTTTTGGAGGGGATCAAGCTGAGAATTAATCAAATAGAATAAGCTGGAAGATAGTTAAATATTAGAGGGAGATATAGTGGAAAATATATTAGAAATTGGAGTAAATAAAATATGTCTTTGTGAGAAATCTGTGTAATATGTAAATTGGGAGAAAAAAACTAAGGTAAACTGATTTGAGGATAAGGGTCAAAGGATTAAAATTAGACAAAATGTTGTTTTATAAAATATAATAAAAATGGAGTGGTATTGAATTGAAATTAAGAATAAATGGTGATAAAATTGTAAGGTAAAACACTTAACAAGAGGTTAGAATATTGTAAAAATTATTTTGATATGACTTGTATAAGATATAAGGTAAAGAAGAATAAAGATATGTTTAGAATTGTTATGTAGATGTAAAAATGAGTGAAAGTGAATTTGAAACTAATTTTGGATAGATATAATGGATTTATATAGATGAAAATGCTAAATTTGAGTTAAAATTGTTTTTTTTAAGTTTTGAATTTCTTTTTTATCTTCTTTTCTTTTCTTTTTAGTTTACTTATAAAAGATGTAATGGAAATTGTGAACTGAGCTTGTGAAAGGAATGTAAGCGTGGTAACCATCTATGACTGGATTGAGATTTTTGCTCTTGAAAGTTATGTTTTATGTTTAAATTTGGAAAAAATAAATAAAAAATATTTACCGAAAAAAAAAAATATCCCAAATATTCTCTGCTAGGAGCTCTTTATGGGCAGTTCCGATCCCGGAGAGATAGGGAAATAAAAGGGGAAGGACTGAAGACCATGGACAAAAAGCAATCAACCGGGGGACAAACCTCTTAAATCCAGCAGAGAAAGAGTCGACCTTTAGGGGAGACCAAGAGTGATGGCGGCTGTATAGTGAGAAAGCGGAAAGTGAAAAAGACAGTTTCGTACAGTGGCCGAGGAGAACCTAGAAGAAGGAGAGGTGCAGTTTTGCTGATTGGAGGCACAAGAGGAGAGAGACACTGAGGAGAAGGGCGAATATCCCCCCCCCTGGAAAAGTGGTAACTAAAAGGAATTAGAGCGTAGAACGAAGAGATGGATTGGAAAAGAGGTTAGTGTGAAAGAAGGAAGATCTCAAAAAGTGGATTTAATACAGTGGTTCTCAACCTTCCTAATGCCGCGACCCATTAATACAGTTCCTCATGTTATGGTGACCCCCAACCAGGGGGGAGGGTTTAATTTTTTTTACTATCGGTTCTGTGGGTGTGGCTTATTTTGTGGGCGTGGCTTGGAGGTCATGTGACTGGGTGGGCGTGGCTAGCTGGTCATGTGACCGGGTGGCCATGGCTATGTGTATAGGGACTACTCAGAGGGCTGAAAAAAGTCATTTCTGACAGATCCTCACACTTTTGACTGGTCCTCACACTTATGACCATCCTCATATTTATGCCTGTGCAGCATTCTTAACAACCATGTCACTCATTTCACAACTTCTTCTCTTCACCATGGTGATAAGATAGGGCAAAAAACGTAAAATGTGAGGACAGTTGTAAATTCGAGGACTGGTCAAAAGTGCGAGGACCTGTCAAAAATAACTTTTTCAGCCCGCTGAGTAGTCCATGTGCACAAAAGGACTACCCAGAGGGCTGAAAAAAGTGATTTCTGACTGGTCCTCGCACTTTTGACCGGTCTTCGCACTTATGACCATCCTCACATTTATGCCCATTGTGGCATTCTTAACAACCATGTCAATCATTTCACCACTACTTCTCTTCACCATGGTGACAAGATAGGGCAAAAAACGTGAAATGTGAGGACCGTCGTAAGTTCACGGACTGGTCAAAAGTGCGAGGACCGGTCAAAAATAACTTTTTCAGCCCTCTGAGTAGTCCATATGCACATGGGGACTATCCAGAGGGCTGAAAAAAGTGATTTCTGACAGGTCCTCGCACTTTTAACCAGTCATCATTTATGCCATCATTTATCTTCTAGTCCAGAGATCTCCAACCTTGGCAACTTTAAGCCTGGCAGACTTCAACTCCCAGAATTCCCCAGCCAGCTATGCCTCTCAGGAAGCATCAGGTCCAGGCAAAGAAAGTTGCTAAGGTTGGAGATCTCTGGACTAGAAACCTCCAAAGGTCCCTTCCAACTCTGTAATTCTGGTATTGACAAGCAAGCACAGTTAAGCTACTTAAATCCTCCAGAGCAGGGGTCCCCAACCTTTTGGACCTCATGGACCACCAAGTTCATAATTTTAAATTTCGCAGACCACTAATACAAATCCAGTGCGCCACTTGCTGAAGCATTTGGACTCCCAGTGATGGGATAGGGTCCTTCAGGCACTCTCCCCCCTCTTTCTCTCTCTCTCCCCCCCTCTCTCATTCTCTCCCCCCTTTCTCCCTCTCTCCCCCACTCTCTCTCTCTCATTCTCTTTCTCTCCCCTTCTCTTTCTCTCTCTCCCCCCCCTCTCTCTCTCTTTCTCTCTCTTCCCCTTCTCTCTCTCCCCTACTCTCTCATTCTCTTTCTCTCCCCCCCCTTTCTCCCTCTCTCCCCCACTCTCTCTCTCTCATTGTCTTTCTCTCCCCTTCTCT
Source organism: Pituophis catenifer annectens (assembly GCF_029215685.1). NCBI lineage: Eukaryota > Metazoa > Chordata > Lepidosauria > Squamata > Colubridae > Pituophis > Pituophis catenifer. The sequence continues at coordinate 30,495,863 of NW_027256887.1, forward strand.
TTCTCTCTCTCCCCCCCCCTCTCTCTCTTTCTCTCTCTCCCCCTTCTCTCTCTCCCCTACTCTCTCTTCCCCCCTTTCTCTTTCCCTCTCTCTCCCCCACTCTCCCCCACGCCCCTCTCTCATTCTCTCTTTCTCTCCCCCCCTTTCTCCCTCTCTCCCCCACTCTCTCTCTCTCTCTCTCTCTCTCTCATTCTCTTTCTCTCCCCTTCTCTTTCTCTCTCTCCCCCCCTCTCTCTCTCTCTTTCTCTCTCTCCCCCTTCTCTCTCTCCCCTACTCTCTCATTCTTTCTCTCCCCCCTTCTCTCTCTCCTCCACTCTCTCTCTCTCATTCTCTCTTTCTCTCGCCCTTCTCTCTCTCCCCCACTCTCTCATTCTTTCTCTCCCCCTTCTCTCTCTCCCCCACTCTTTTTATCTCTTTCTCTCTCCCCCTCTTTCTCTCATTCTCTTTCTCTCTTCCCCCCCTTTCTCTTTCCCTCTCTCTCCCCCACTCTCCCCCACTTTCTCTCTCTCATTCTCTTGCAGGGGGCCGATCTGGTGTCTGCAATGGAGAGCAAAATCCAACTTCTTCTCTCTGCTGTAAGTGCAGCATCAGGATTCCGCCTTGGTATATTTGCTGTGCAAGGCAGCCCTCGTTTCCTGCTGACTCGGAGCGGTAAACAGCGTCTGGTTCGGGGAGCAGCTGGATTTTGCTCTCCATTGCTCTCTCAGCCCCCTGCAAGCTCTCGTCTCTCGAGGAGCGCTCCCTGAAGTGGGGCGGGAAACTTTGGTTGGGCATGAAGTAATGAATGGTTTAAGTGAATGAATTAAAGTGATTTACAAACTTATATAAGAATAAATATAAACATAAACATAAGATAATTATTAAGATGTGAGATAAGAAGTATATATAGAGTATTAATAATTATATTGTGTAATATATAAGCATAGAGTAAGTTGACATAGAAAATACAATTTAATTTATCTAATTATTAGATAAAGATATTAAGAGAGATTTCTTCAGAAGAGTGTGGATATAATAAATAAGAATTACAGAAGTACGTGTATAAAAAAAATTAGAGATTACTGATTATATGATATTGTGGAATAATTTTACTCGAGTGTTAAAAATGTCAAACACGGCAAGTACAAAAAAACCCAGCTACAAATCCACCATTAGCTGCTTCCCCATCAAACCAAAGAACAATAGAAAATATGTTGGGAAAATAAAAAGAAAAATCAGACTTGACAGTAAATAGTATGCAGAATATGTTGCAGATGATACAGGAAACATGAAAACACAAGAGAAAATTGCTGATAGTCATGAAAAGACGAAATTACACCAGAAAGAAATTAAGAATGAAATAGGAGATGTAAAAGAAGATATGCCCAGGCAAAATTCCCCAAGACTAATAGCGCTAACCTGTGAACAGCATTAGGACCAAGCTGGGAAAGGCTACACTTTCATAAATGTGAGCAAATGTAGTGTAGGAAGTTAGCACCCACCCCTTTCCTGGAAGAGTGAAATATTTTAGGAAATATGAAAAAGGCAGAATATTATATTTCCCTGGATGAGAAATGGATAAGCATATTTTAAAGCAGCTCCCATCTTCCTGCCCCCACCCTTTGTCAATGGGCCATTAAGGCCTGAGCCAGTCTATTCTACATAACAAAGATCTACCTCCTTCAGGCAGAGCCATAGTGTCAGACTTCGGTACTGTCTCAAAATTAAATGAATTTCCAAACTGCCAATCTTTAAGGAAATCTTTCTTTAATTGAGCTCAGCCACCAGATCATGACTCCGCGCGGACAAGACTGACCTTTTGCCTCCCAATCCCTCCCTTTCCGACCCCCAAGAGTTTGCTTCTTATTGGCTGTCTTCCAAGTCATTCTTCAGACTTCTTTTCCCCGTCATTTCTCAGGAATGTGGCCCCCTCCCCTGATCTCCACGACAACCAAGCTTCAAAGGGATTTTGCAGGCAAAAGTTTCAGAATTTATCTTTCACTGTCCTCCGCTCTCTCTATGGCAGCGTTACAATGCTGACATCTAGTAGGAATTGCCAAAGATCCAACAAAGATAGGATTAGCCCTCTACACAATAGCAGCAGAAACTCACCACATGTGACCTGGGAAGCACATGTGACCATCAGACAGCAAGGCTAGCTAAGACCCCCACCCCCTGGGAGTCTGACAACTAATCAGATACTCTTTCGGGGGCCCAGGAAATGTAAAGCCAGAGAGAGCATAAAAACCCGAGGATTTACTGTATCTGCCCCCTTTTCTGTTCAGGAACTCAAGCCATGTGATCCTGTCCACCATTAAACCATCTTTCCAAGCAGTCTCCATGTTTCCAGTGTCTGTTTCCCCACTTGGAGCAGAACCCAGAAGGATGTTTCTTCCAACAGTACAACTTAACGAAACATGTCTAATATGGATTTTAGACTTTTCCCCACTAATTTCAGATATACATCCATGTCACCCATTAAAAAAAAAAAAGCTATTATCTGAGCCAAAAACTACTTAGTCTGGAATAAGAGAGAGAGAGAGAGAATATCAAATCAAAAACCCAAAGGTGCTTTTTCACGAAACAACTGGACTTTTTTTTTCCTTTGAAGACCTTTCGCTTCTCATCCAAGAAGCTTCAGCTTTGATTGGATGGTGGGAAATGGAAGGATTTATATTCCATCCAGACAGCTGGTCATTTGCACGTTTTAATGTTTTTTATTCAAAATGCAAATGTCAGGTTTCGAGGTCGTCTCAAATAAATTGCATTTCAAACAAAGTCTTCGAAGAAAAACTCCTATTTATTAAGCATGGCATTCTAAAACCCGACTACAATTGAAGCCAACACTGACTTCCAGCCCCCAAACCCTCCCTTTCCGTTCCTGACTCCCCTGCACTCATTGGCCATCTTCCAAGTCATTCTACCCCTAATCTACTCCAGCTCAAAGGAATTTCCCCCTCCTCATCCCATCTCCTAGGGGATATTATCTCCAGGGAAAATAAGTAGGTGAAAAGTCAAACATCCCTTTCCAGATGCCTTCGCTTCTCCTTCTTATGTCAGCACTAGAGTAAATGCAGGTTGAAGTGCTGACAGCAAATGCAAATGCAAATGACCAGCTGACTGCATGGAATATAAATCTTCAAAGGAAAAAAAAAGTCCAGTTGCCTCCTGAAAAAGCACCTTTGGGACAACCATACCTGGATGACCGAGAACCTCCATAGACATCAAAGGGAAAAAATATCAAAACTACATCATTAAAATGTTAATACATAAATGTTAATACTATTGTAGGAAGAAATATCCTTCTGGGTTCAGCTCCAAGTGGGGAAAAAGACACTGAAAACATGGAGACTGCTTGGAAAGATGGTTTAATGGTGGACAGGATCACATGGTTTGAGTTCCTGAACAGAAAAGGGCGAGATACAGTGAGTCCCTGGGTTTTATGCTCTCTCTGGCTTTGAACTTCCTGGGGCCCCGAAAGAGTATCCTGATGGTTGTCAGACTCCCAGGGGTTGGAGGTCTTAGCTAGCCTTGCTGGCTGATGTAATCTTCCCAGGTGCCATGTGGTGAGTTTCTGTCCTAGATGGTCCTATTGTTTTGCAGATTATGGTCCTTTGACAAAGGATTGAGTTTCTGCCTCTGGCCCATTAATAAAGGTGTGGGGGGGGGGAGGCAGGAAGCTGCTTTGACTTTAAAACATGTTTCTCCATTTCTCATCCAGAGCAATATAATATTCTGCCTTTTTAATATTTCCTAAAATATTTCATTCTTCCAGGAAAGGGGTGGGTGCTAACTTCCTATAATTCCTACTTTTAAAAAAAAAAAAACCGTGAGTTTTGAAATAAGTTCTTGGCAAACAATTAAAATTGATCAGGTCAGGGAGGCTTGATGGGTGCTTTTAATTGTTCTGATGCAAAGGGGAAGGCATTGATAGAGGGAACAGAAAAGGATTCCTTCAGTGGCTTCCAAAAGCTTTCAACCATGAAGGTCTAGCAGCCAGGAGAAAAGTTCTGGTAAGAATTTTACAGTATCCAATTTCTATGCCAATTAATTTCAGATGTCAGATATCATTTTCTGTGAGCTTCCAGTCAGGTTTCAAGCAAACACATGTCCCAAAAATTTTCACAGCCATGATTTTCTTTTAAATTACAGACTGCTTATTTCATGTGTTGGTTACTAAACCTGCCTAGCTCTTACTTTAGTGCATCCAGGATTTGTGAGTCCAAATTGAGGTTAGCCAGTGTACAATCCAGGCTTTTTTTTTTTTTTAATTACACACAATGAGCCCTGGGACTTCTACTCATGAGACCACCAGCGCAACATATCGTGCTTTACTGGGCAACTGGGTTGTGAGTCAGTCAGGGCTTCAGTTTGGGATATCACTTTTTCTGCTATCTCTTCAAGTGAGGAAATTGCCTGAGGGGGATTGCCCCCTCCCCCATGGAATTAGCAGGGAGATATGACTACTTGGGCTTTTAGTGCTACAGAGCAAAAATCAACCTAGGAGAAGCTTTGTGTGGAGGTAAGTGAAGGGAATAGTTTCAGTCTAATTCTGAATGGTGTGTCTCTCTGTGTGTGCATGTGTATGCAGCTACTCTAATATAGGCAATACAAACATTTTGGACATATTTCTCCTCCCCACCAGACAGAAATCTAAGGTGTACATAACTTGCTGTGGCAGCCACTCCCAAATACAAGCTTTACATGAGTACATTAGACTGATTACTATATAAATGAGACAAGAAAAAAAACCTTACAATGAATTTCCACCCTCCCCCCCATAGTCTTTCCAGCTGTCTTCTGGGGATTGAAAAGAGTCTTTTAATCTTTGCTTGTACATCTCAGGGTTTTTTCTTTCATGTCTGCTGGGTTGCATGCTTGGTGGTAAGGCTGGTCAGTCAGGCTTGGGAAAGTCTGCTCCACTCTGGTTGCTGTGATGACTTTCAGTGGAGGCTGGATTCAAACCCAATTTCTGGCTCAAACAGATGGAAGGTCTCCTTTGGAGGCAGCACTTGGATCCATGTGCTCTGCTTCCACAGTTGCAGAGTCATCTGTGCTGGGCTGAAAGACATTAGAACTGGGTCCCCTCCCCCCTTTTGTGGGTAATCTTCCCAGGAAAGGCATTGTAACAGGATTAGAGATGGGGGGGGGGTAGATAGCTTGCAGGCAGAGTTTGAAAAGAAACAACACAACAGTATTGCAGTTACTAAACAGATAATGCAGTTTCAACAAAATGGAGACACAACAGATAAGAAAAAACTGGATTCACTTGCTTCAGGGAAGAGATGAACAGGTAAACCTATTTAAACACATACAGTAAATGCAAGACTGATTTTTTTTTCCTTGTAAATGAACTTAAAACGTTTCCTCATAAACTTGAGTTGTTACTTTAAGATACAGAGAGGGAAGGAGAAAAAAAAACAGAAATAAAATGAAAAGTTCTCTTTACTCTGTTCTTGTTGGCCAGACAAACACAGGGCAAAGGCTCTTTCTTTCTCTCTCTCTCTCCCATTTTTCATTGCTTCAACCTTTTTTCTTTTTTTTTTCCTCTAACAATTTCAAATTCTTGTCTCTAGGGATCAGATACATTTTACAATTACAATTACCTCAAGGGCGCACAAAGACTTAGACATACACACATAAAAACAAAGGACGACAAAGAGATGAAAACAGAACTCTGAGATTTACACATACACTGATCATTCCTGCCATAAATCTCAGTTAAATTAGGGAAGGCACAAATCTTAACAAACATACCATGTGGTTGCATAGAAGACAGAGAGACAAACAAACAAACAAACAAAACCCCCAACATTCCTATTTATATATTTCCCTTTTCTTTTAAGTACCTTTATTTAGCCAAATTTGTCTCCCGGTGTTATCTCTTAGCAGAGCCTATTTTTTTTACACAATTTTCTCAATTTCTTTTTTGCTTTAATTTATATGCCGTCCTTCTCCGAAGACTCAGGGCGGCTTACAATGCATTAAGCAATAGCCTTCATACTTTTGTATATTTATACAAAGTCAGCTTATTGCCCCCACAATCTGGGTCCTCATTTTACCTCATTTTACCTACTTTTGAAAAGATGGAAGGCTGAGTCAACCTTTTTCTCATGCCAGCTAAAACTGGCACCCGCCTGGCGTCCCAGGCCTCAAGCAATGCTTCCAGGGGGCTACCCTCCACTCTCGAGCTACCGCTTCCTATGACCCTTGAAATGTAAGGTTCACTTTGGCTTAGCCGGGTGGGTCACCTGCAGTTTTCAGAATACAAAAAAAAATTCTGGGAAGGACTTTGATTCCCTCACGAAGTATAGGCCCCTTCCTACCGAGGGAATTCACCTGGATTTTCGGATCAAAAAGGTAATCCGTGAGGACCAACTGCCCCCTGCAGCGGTACCGGCACCTCCTTACTCTATTTGCAACTAACAGGGCTATGCTTTCTTGAAAACACCAGAGATTCCCTTTACTTTTATTGCCCTTTTCATTTTTGCTCAATGTTCGCTCGGCTTCCGTTCCCTTTAAACACAAAGTCCCACATTCGGCGACCCCCCCCCCCCGCTTTCTCTATCCTACCGGTCATGACTCGATGGAGCTAGTGGTAGGCAGAGGTGCGGCTAGAGGTCGCTCAAAGAGGTGAAATCAGACTGTTGTCCGGGTGGAATCCCACACACACACTTCCTCCTTCCCTAACAGAAGGTCCTGTGCTCTGGCAAAACCCTCATGCTCTCCAGACTGTTGGTCTTTCTGCAGTTAGGAAATGCACAGAGCAAGCAATATCCAGCTGTGATTGGGAGAAGGGCCTTCACTCACACACATGCAGGCATACACACATTTCATATGCTTTTCCATGCTTTAAAATTAAAATTTAGAGGTACTCACCTTCTTTCCAAGCAGCCTTTGAGCTCAAACTCAAAACCCCTTTAAAACCTAGTTCCGAATGGCCAAGGTCCAGGAAAACATGCCCACAGACTCAATGGGTCTGCTGCTAACAAGGGAGGCTTACCTGGGCCTGGTCCATTGGTTAGGTTAGCTTGGAGTCCCATCTGTGGGGGTGCCAAATTGTAGGAAGAAATATCCTTCTGGGTTCAGCTCCAAGTGGGGAAAAAGACACTGAAAACATGGAGACTGCTTGGAAAGATAGTTTAATAGTGGACAGGATCAAATGGTTTGAGTTCCTGAACAGAAAAAGGCGAGATACAGCAAGTCCCCGGGTTTTATCCTCTCTCTGACTTTGAACTTCCTAGTGCCCCGAAAGAGTATCCTGATAGTTGTCAGACTCCCAGGGGTTGGAGGTCTTAGCTAGCCTTGCTGGCTGATGTAATCTTCCCAGGTGCCATGTGGTGAGTTTCTGTCCTAGATGGGTCCTATTGTTTTGCAGATTATGGTCCTTTGACAAAGGATTGAGTTTCTGCCTCTGGCCCATTAACAAAGGTGTGGGGGGGGGGGGAGGCAGGAAGTTGCTTTGTCTTTAAAACATGTTTCTCCATTTCTCATCCAGGGAAATATAATATTCTGCCTTTTTAATATTTTCTAAAATATTTCATTCTTCCAGGAAAGGGGTGGGTGCTAACTTCCTACACTATGATATTTACATACCTAATAGCATTTCTAACAGCATTCAGGAAATCAAGAAAAAGACACACCAGTGTTTTATTTTACTTATTTTTGAATTTATAAAGTCGCATTTGCATTCTGAGCCTTTCAGAAGGCTGTTTTTTGCTAGCGTTTGAGAAGTGGAAAAAAGCAGCGTGGCTCGTCCTCTTCTCTTCTCATAAGTTTCCTGAAGATGGGCTCGAATGCGAGTCCGAAAGCTTGGAAGACTAAATCTCTGGTCCAGGTGACCGACTAAGATTGGATCTTGCCACATTATCCTGGGACAGGATTGTTTGCCTTTATTCTTTCGTATCTCTTTGCCGCTCATTAGTGACCGCATGGATTATTGCAGAAAGGTATGGTGGCTTTAGATTAAAGCTTTTGTGGAGTTCAACTTCCAAAATTCTCCAGCCATTTTAAATGAATTGCCTAATCTAAGAAACACTGGATTAAAGCCCGAGTTTCACCCGACTTCAACACCAAAAGACGCTTGCAACGCTTGCAATTTACAAGGATTCAAACTAAGATTCTTTGAGGCACTCAGTGGTTAACGAGAACGTTGCGCAATGCATGACGGAAGTTGTAGGCATCGACGGTTTGGGATTGCGCAAGCCAATCAGATCCTCCTTTTCTTTCTACTGGTAATGGCCGCTACCAGGAAGGTAAATCATGCTGTTTGCTCCAGGGCCACGGAAGGTTAATGTTTTAGCGGTTGGTGCCCGGGGCGTGCCAGATAACTCCTTTCTGATTCAAATGGTCCGTTCCTCATCGATAGCAACCCTGGGTCCGGTTGAGCCACGTACTTTCCAAGGAAGTTAGCTGGGGTAACTTAGTGTTGCTACTGCACATGACTCGAAGCATTTGATCGGGACGTGTCATAATCTGCCTTTCACTGGTATCATTAACACTCTTGCGGATTTAATTCGTTTCGGGTAACAGAACAAGCCTGGTTTGGGGTCCGTGTTCTCCCTCCCTTCTCCTTTCTTTAGTAGGGCGACCGGATGGTTCCCAAGACCTCAAAGTTAGCCAAAGAAAGAAAGAAAGCAGAAATACCCACCCACCCCCAGGTAAGAGGCTTTCAGTGGGGTGTTTCTCGGGATTGCCATATTATCTAAGACTTCCACTTTTCCAGACCGGAAAATAGCGGCATCCTGTGTGCCTACAAGTTTTATGCATCAATAAATTTGTCCAGTCTTTTAAAATACTAAAGTCTTCTTGCTGATTTGTCTAATATTCTGGGCAAGACTTAGAAGTGTTTCGATGTCTTCGTTGTTTATTCTAGGAAATTCTGTTAATTTGGGAGGCAGAATCTGCCTTCCAGTTCTTGTTGATTGAGCTGAGACAGAATGATTAGTCCAATGTCAACCAGCTGGCTTCCTGTTTAAAGAAGGCCTAAAACTTGCAATCTCCTGGCTTCTAGGCCAACACCAGTACATCAAGCTGGCTGTCAGTTTGGATGGAATATTAATTGTATGTTTTTAAGGCTGCATCCCAGAAGCCATAGAACTGCATCCTAACAAATTTCAGTGACAGACTTCTACAATATTTTCCTTCCCTCTATATGACTTTTCAGTTGTCTTTGGACATTTTGTGGAGTCCTTGATGCTCTCTGAGCTTGGTTGTTTGCTTGCAGACATTTCATTGCATTTATCTGACCAGATAAACCATCAGTTTATGGATTTCTTAAATTCTTCTTATAATGCTTATAGCTAAGATTTTAACAGCACAAAACAATTTCTCATTTTACAAAGGTTATTTTTTAATTTTAGTTGAACAAATGTATTTGTAGTAATAGCACGTGATTTGGAAAAGGCTAGAGGGAGCATTTTACTTCTAATTTACTTCTATAAGTCAGGTATGATAACCGCACTTTTGCTTTGTCAGTGGTGTTATGCATGTTTAAACTATAAAGATCGCTATGTCCACTGAAAAGTTATGATTTACTCCTTATTCTTAACCCTAAATTTGAGGAAAGTAGATTCTGGCTATTTAAAAAAACCCTAGTAGTGAAAGCAAATTGACAATGGAGTCAGTTGGTGGATTTCCCTTCACTGGGTATATTCTAGCAGAGGCTGGACAGCCATCTGTGCAGATATTAAGTTTGGACTCATGGTCAAAATTATTCCTTCCACATTCATTATATCATTCTTGTCCTATGTTGTAGGTAGGTAGGTAGGAAGAATAGTGTAAATTGTGAGGACATGGCTAGGGAAGGAGCATTTACAGCATATTCTGATGCACTCTTTTGTATCAGTGAAAGATTATTGTATCTGAACTCTGCTATAGCAAGAAGGCTTGGATATACAAAACTTGCTTATCGTACCACTTAAAATACATATAATTTTTTTGTATTTGTTGCAGCACAAAGTAGGAAATTTTTAACAGCTGTATCCAAATATGACTTTGAGTGCTCAAAGCAGGTGGTCACAGGAATATATATGGTGAAGGGGGGCTTCTATTTACCACCTCTGCTGTGACTTAATAATTTCTCTTTATTTCTGATGGCAGAATGCTTATATGGTGGAACTACACCACCCATCTTTGCAACAGACCCAGCTGGAATGTACCTCTCAAGATGTTCCCAGATTCAGGGGCAGAATCTGTTCCCAGATTCTGCCCCTGACTTTAAGAAGCAGCAAAGCACAGATGCTTCCAGAGTGTTAGTAGGGTTGCCATGAATGAAAAAAAATCGGCTAAAAAGACATTTTTTAAAAGCTACAAAAGTTGAGTATTGCTTATGGTTATGAAATACAGCATATTAAAAATGTAGGAAACCAGTTAGGATGGAATAATGGAGTAAGGAAATTGGCTGTCTTTCTGGAGAAATAAGTGAGAACTTGCTGTAAAGCAACAATTGGTTACAGGTCCCATTTCTTCCATTCTGTTTCTTGCACAATAAAATGTTTCATCTATACTCAGCTCCTTTCCCAAAGGGCCTAGGCTAGGCTGTTATGCTGATGTTACCGAAAGTGGGTTCTATCTAGTATCTAGTATCCCTCATAATGTCTTTGCTTTCCTTTCTTTTTGTGTTTAAATACATCTGATTGGTTATTTCTATGTATTTAATATTTCCTTCAGGATCATCTGATCTGTAATGACTGGGAACATGGCCACCACCAGGAATGCTTCACAGCTCTTCTTGGTATTTTTCTTGTTGCTTTTTTGCCTACCTGTAGTGGAAGCTTTAGATATGGGTGATGCATTAGCTTTGTTGCTAGGTGTGGCTCTTAGTTGTGTTGGATTCTGTGCCTGCCTCGGTCTATATGCAAGAAGACGACATGGAGAGCAATGACTTTAAGTACAAAATGTCCAGCTGAAGTGCAACTGTCCTGATGGATGTTGTTGCAGTTAAGGAAGAGTTTCAAGATGTTCCCCAACTCATCAAATCTTTATTGCCATGTACTGCTTAAGAAGAAAGACCATTCATAATGGGAAGACTGTGGAGAAAGCTGCTTCAAGTTCATAAGAACATTTTGTATGTCATTAAGGTGTTGCCTTAAAAGAGAATGATACTGGTTTTCAATTGCATAAGAAAATGCATCAATAAAAGTTAATTAACTGAAGTGCAGCAGGAAATATAGAGGGGTAAAAGACAATATAGTTCGCATTCAAATGATATACAGAAAATATACGACATAGGACACATAACTATCCTCATAATTACTTGAGAGATGATTTTTTTTCTTCTTCTGAAATATTTCTCTATTTCATTTTTCCCCAAATTAAACCAAAGTATTTTGTTGTAAAGTCAAGTTGCTGTGTACTATCCAATATTTTGTTGTTTTCATTTGGTTACCATTTATGTTACAGTTAATGTTGAAAAGTTAGTCTCCATTGTCTCCTTAAAGCATTGCAAATATTCTAATATAGTAATATGTAATCCAGTGCCATCAAATGTTTAGTTTATAACTCCCATAATCCCTGACCATCAGCCATTTGATTTATGAGAATTGTAATCTTAAAATATGGTAGCATAATCCTCATAGATTAACTTTTATGATTTCTCAGTTCTACAGAAGAATTGCTGGGAACAATATTTAAATGACCAACCCTTTTCTATACAGTATATATCTCCTCACTTGTATTGTTTGCACATTTTTAATAAATTGTGAAACTTTCACTATTTTCAAAGTATTGAATAAGGTAAAGGATTAATGAGAATTGAACAGTGATTTATTCTTGGTTTTCCAGTGTAACTAAATAAACTTTAATATGAGGTTAACTTAATAACCTCCATGCTCTTTAACATGCCTTTCGCTGCTTTAATTCACCCATGATTAAATATTAGTTATTGAAAATATGCCTAAATTTAACAAGAGCACTGTTGAAGCTCATATTAAAACAATTTTATTATAATTCAAGTTTGGTAGTAAGAGAAAGGTAGAAATTTTCTTAACATGCACATATAGACCCATTATAAGAATGTTACCCACAAATGGTTTAAAATTATTGTAATGTCTGGTATAAATATTGCATATGATATACAAAAGATATAGCAGAAATATACTATTCTAATGTATTTTAAAGGCATTTTTCTTATGACCCATGCACATTCTATATGTACATCCTGTATTGAATTCTGCTGCAGATATATGGAGATAAATTACAAAATATTTTAAAATCTTCTAAAAATGTTTGATGTTATTTAGATAACTAGCTGCAAGTAGTATCTCATAAGGGACTGAATTCCACCATGCTAATCTTAAAATTAGAAGAGGTTGGGATACTTCAGTGTGAAATATTGGTCTCCAGCCAACTTGAAGCAGATCCAAAGGTACATTTAGGACATCAAGATTACCAAAGCCTAATTTTAAAGTATTTTTTGGCAACCAGAAAGAAACCAAGACAAGAAAGGTAGAGCCCATTGCCATTGATTGGTAAGGTGCTGAGGCATGTGGATGATAGTGAGATAAGAGGAGTGCCATGGAGAAACCACATACTGGGAAGAAGTAGAGAATGCAACGCTTGGGGCAATCCAGTCGGATGGTTAAAAGATTCAAGGATATGATTGAAAACTATAAGGAATAATGGGATGGTTGGAATTCTACAAATGAAACTTGGGAGAGCATAATATGTGATTGTGTTTGAAGGGGAGGGAGAAATCAGAAAAGGGTGATTCTAAAGAAAATTGTGACTGTAATTACATTTTTGGCTCTTAAAAATATTCCTAGAAATAGAAGACAGGAATACTGAATCAGTTGACTGAGTTTGAAGGAGAACAATTTGCATGTTGAAGCTAAGCTTCTACTGTACAAGATTATAAAAAAGATTTCAGCAAGTCATCTGTGGTACTTTGAAATTCCAAAAATGCACACAGACTTGCAACTTCTAATTTTACAATATTGTTAGCCAGACTATGAGTATCTATGGATTCTGATAGGAATATGGAAATTATCAAAGGAAATTACTGAAAATACTTTCATATAACTGATTTTAAGTTGCAAAATATTTCTCCTTTTCAGCAACTCTTCCTTGTCAGTAATACTTGACCAATATTACCCCCTTTGAAACAAATGGTAAAACCATTACCCCATTAAATCAAATCTACTCACCCTGTCTTACTGCATATTAGTAGTTATGCTGTATATGCTTTATTGTAGTAAAAGTTATACAAGATTGGTCAATGGAAGATACTCAGTATTTTGAAATTTAGAACTGTATCTACAAGAGACTCAAACTCTGACGCACTTCCAATATAGGGAATATTGGTTATGCTAGATGCCAAAAATAAATTAACATTACAGTTATTTTCTCATTTTGGACATATTTTTTTATTTGTGGCTGATGTTTAAAAGATACAAAGCAAGTTTTTGAAATATGCCTGAGACAACCATTATTTCTGGTCTAATTTTCTTTCCCCTTTCCTTTTGCCTTCTCATGTAAAAGCTGATTTTTGGGCTAGTTGTTCGGAGATGTTTCTACCCTTCTATTGTCACATAGATCCTGGGATCCTAAAAGATATATCCTGAATCCATGATAGTTTAAACTGACATAATGAAGGCTGCACATGGGTCTTTCATCTCTAAGATTCTGCTATATGAATGATTTGTTGTAAAGGAATTTTAAGTTATTTTTTTCATCCCGTTGATGAAATCAAGTCATTTTCACTTTTTCATTTGAAACGAAGGTTTCAGAGCATGGTATTGATGCATTAGCTCAAAAACCAAAGACATTTAGTACCACTTGAATACTTCAGCAAATGACCATTACTAACTGACCTAATCTGGTCTAGGAATTTAAGATGATTTAGCCTGGTTAGTGTTTGGATGGAAGATTTTAAGGGAAAACTAGAGCTTTAGATTAAACTGGGAAGTTAGAAAACATCCTGGAAGAAGATTGTATCAAAACATTTTCTTATTGTTGTCAGGAAAAAATACACAGAAATGTCCATCGAGTGACTAGGAACAGAACTTATTTTCACAATTCTGAATTCAGGAAGGAAACTTCAAAAAACAATCAGGCTGGAAAGTTTGAATCAAAATGCAGACAAGATGTGAGAAAATGGATTATTCCTGTAAAAAGCATAGCCTGAGTATTTATTTATTTATTTATTTATTTATTTATTTATTTATTTATTTATTTATTTATTTTATTAAACTTGTATGCCGCCCTCTCTCCCAAAGGACTCAGAGCGGCTCACAACGATAAAAAACACATTCAGTATAAAAACCAACACAATCCCCTTTAAAAACCCCTTCAGTCTAATTCGGCCAGGCCAAATAGCCATGTTTTGAGGTCACGGTGGAAAGAACGAAGGTCAGGGGCCGTCCGGAGCTCCAGGGGGAGCTGATTCCACAGTGTAGGCGCACCCACAGAGAAGGCCCGCTCCCTAGGAGTTGCCAACCGACACTGTCTGGCCGATGGGACCCCAAGGAGGCCCTCCCTGTGAGAGCACACCGGGCGATGGGGAGCTGTCACTGGCCACAGATGGTCCGCCAGGTACCCTGGGCCTAAGCCATGTAGGGCTTTATAGGTAATTATCAGCACCTTGAATCTTACCCGGAGAGCAACCGGTAGCCAATGCAGGTCCCGCAGGAGGGGTGTAACATGAGAATGTTGAGACACTCCCATTACTACCCGCACGGCTGCATTCTGCACCAGCTGAAGCCTCCGGGTGGTCTTCAAGGGCAGCCCCATGTAGAGAGCATTGCAGTAGTCGATCCGGGAGGTGATGAGCGCATGAGTGACTATGCGCAGGTCATCACAGTCCAGGTAGGGGCGCAACTGGCGCACCAGACAAATCTGAGCAAATGCCCCGCTGGTCACGGTTGTAACATGGTCATCCAGAGTCAACCGTGAGTCCAGGAGGACGCCTAGATTGCGCACCCTTTCTACAGGGGGCAACACCTCACCCCCTATAGCCAACGATGGAATATTCTCCTGGAACCGCGATGACGGTCCTCCATCTTGGCAGGGTTGAGCTGAAGCCTATTCCTCCTCATCCAGAGCCGCACCGCTTCCAGGCACCGGGACATCATGTCAAGGGCATCACTGGGCTGATTTGGGGTGGATATAAAAAGTTGGGTATCATCAGCATACTGATAATACCCCACCCCGAAACCACGGATGATCTCCTCCAGCGGCTTCATATAGATGTTGAACAAAAGGGGAGAGAGGACCGACCCCTGAGGGACCCCACACGTGAGGGGCCTCGAGGCCAACCTCTGTCCCCCCGCCAACACCACTTGCGAATGCCCAGAGAGGTAGGAGGAGAACCACCATAAAACAGTGCCTCCCACTTCCAACCCCTCAAGGCGCCGCAGCAGGATACCATGGTCGATGGTATCAAAAGCCGCCAAGAGATCTAATAGGACCAGGACAGAGGAATAACGCTTGTCCCAAGCCCTCCAGAGATCATCCACCAGCGCGACCAATGCCATCTCTGTGCTGTATCTGGGCCTGAAACCCGACTGGTACGGGTTCAGATATATATAGCTTCATCCAGGGCCAATGGGAGCTGACGTGCCACCACGCTCTCAACAACCTTCACAATGAAGCGAAGGTTGGAGACAGGACGGAAGTTAGTCAAAATAGCTGGATCCAGACTAGGCTTCGCCACCAGATCGAGTAAAAGATCTCAACTGTGATCGGTCAGATTCGGAACGACTGGGCCTCCAACAGCTCTCCAGACCTCTCCTCGAACGCTTCATCTCCCGGAGCTCCTCAGTAAACCAAGGAGCCAACCAGGATCTGCGTCGGGTCAGAGGTCACAAAGGCACAACCCGGTCGAGAGCTCCGGCAGCCGCCTTTTCCCAGGCATCCACCAGAGTCTTGACCGGGGCGTGGGAAAGAGAGAGGTATAGTCCCAAGCTCCCTCTGGAACCCCTCGGGGTCTATCAGGCGCCTGGGGAAGAACAATGTGGCCGGTTCCGCCTCCCAGCGGGGGGGGGGACAGCACAATGGAAGCCCAGCCTAAGGAGATAGTGATCGGTCCATGACGGGTTGGGTAGTTGGCATGCCCCCAGCGAACTCACTATGCCACTGCTCCGAGATAAAAACCAGATCGGGCGTGTTTTCCCCCCTGATGAGATGGGACCTGTATTATCTGGGTCAGGTCCATGGCTGCCATGGAAGCCATGAACTGCCAGGCCGCTCCCGACGCCCCACCCAGGGAAGGTAGATTAAAGTCCCCGAGCACAATAAGCCTCGGAAACTCAACCACCAACCCCGATATGGCGTCCAGCAGTCCGGGCAGGGCTGTTGATATGCAGCTGGAAGATAGGTACATAATCAACAGGGCCAACTGACGTTGCGGGCCCCATCTCATGTGAAGGTACTCACATCCGTCTACCTGTGGAGCAGTGACCTCCCGCGGACCATAGGTCTCCCTAATAACAACTGCCACCACCCTTCCCCTGGGTCCTCGGCCGGTATAGCACCCGAAAACCCGGCGGGCATAGTTCGTTCAGAGGGATCCCTCCCTCTGAGCCCAGCCAGGTTTCCGTAATGCAAGCCAGGTCCATGTCTTCCTCCTCGATCAATTCACTGATGACGGGAGCTTTGTTAATCACGGACCTGGCATTAAAATAAACCAACCTAAGCCCAGGAGCCCTCACTCTGACCCCCAGGGAAACAGGCGGTATCCAGGGGGCCGAAGCGGGCCACCACATACAAAAAGCGGGGGCGCGCCCCCGACCACCGACACTGCCTCCTGTTTGTCCCCTGGCGGCCGTTCCCCATCGCAACGGGAATCAGAGCCCTCCCCCCCCGGAGCCCCAGGGGGCCCCACCCTCGCTCTAACCACATCATGACCCTCCCCTGACCTGGACTTCCCACAACCCGTGGAAGCCCCCCTGCCACCCATCGGGTATCATAACCCCATCCCCTTCCCAATCCCCTAAAAGCCTAATTAAAAAAGAATACAAAGAGCTTTTAAAAATAGTAACGCCCTCATGCCACCTCTTGGGATCCCAGGATCCGTCATTAAGGTACTTTTTAGTACCTTAACGCCATATTTAACCATATTTAACCTTTATATATTTCATGTATCCTGATGTAACCTCATAATCAGGACATGAGTAGGCGGTAAGGTTTGGAACAGAAAAGGAGAATGGTAATGTTCATATGATACTTGTTTTGTAACACTAAAATGCTTGGTCTGGAGAAAGTTTTGGGTACATTCTAAGCTGGGTCACACTGACCCGAATGAGGAAGAGTGCCTAATGGTTTATCAAGAAGTACAATACCGCTGAGTATGGAAACATATGTGCTGGGTAATTTATGGAGGGGAATTTTGGAGGGGAACTCCAAAAATGGAACATGTGTTAACCAACTGTGTTATATAAGACCTAGCCATGTGTCCTTAAGGGGACATTCCTATTGTTTTGCTGTATTACGACTATTGTATATAAGCCATGTACGTGAAGTGGTTAGTTGTTTTATTTTATTTTATGTGGGTTGGTGTTTTCCTATTTACCACAATAATTTTCTTCATACTTTCCTGCCTTCCTAAGAGAAAAGTTATTAACAGCCACAATAGTAGCAATTTCAGTACAACTAGTCTTTGACTTACGCTGAAGTTACAACAGACTCCCCATCCCAAAAGATACTTGTGACAAGCTGTTCCCATGGTCGTGGTTGCATTTTGGGCACTCAGCAATTGGCTTGCATTTATGTCTGTTTGCAACATTCCATGGTAATGTGACTGCAATTTATTTAAACAATCGGTTTTGTTAGGTTCAGCTTGTAGCTTACTCCTAACTTGTTGGTCAGGCAATATATCTGTTTCTTTAAGAAACAACTGAGCCACGTAATCAGGGTTTGCTGAACCCTGTAATTAGGCTACAGTGCATAAATAAGCAGCGCAGAGAAGCGTTCTTTGTTCCTGATTGTTCCTGTTCCTGTTGCTTCCTGCGTCTTTCTGCTGATTAGTGTTAGACTGGATTGTTATATGGTACTGTATACCGAGAGTTACTAAAGTCTGTTTGCTTTGGTAAGGGAAGATACTTACTGGACTGATATTACTGTTTATGACCTTGGACTGTTTTACCTACACCGAGACTGCTTATTATCTTGTATATAAAGTATTTTTCTCACACGAGCTGCACGTTTATCTCCTTCCCTGTGTGTTTCTGCTCTGCTCGTTGCACAAGCAACAAATACTTTTTACACACACCCTAACAGGTTTACTTAACAACTGCAGATTCACATAACATCATGGTTAACAATCGCCACAAAAAGGTTAAAATCAAGTTGGTCACACAATTGTTTTATAGTTAATGACTTTCACGACTCAATGACTTTAATTGGCAGGCTCCATTACATTAAGGACTACCTGTTTGGGGACAGATTCCATCCTCTCCAGCACAACCAAAACAAATATAGGAGCCTTGTTTCTCTTGCTTTGTATGTTTCCCAGGAAAACTGAATGGAGCAATGTTTAAGTGTAACAATTACCAGCCTCAAGCCCAAAGACAAAGCAGATCCA
Organism: Pituophis catenifer annectens; assembly: GCF_029215685.1. Taxonomy (NCBI): domain Eukaryota; kingdom Metazoa; phylum Chordata; class Lepidosauria; order Squamata; family Colubridae; genus Pituophis; species Pituophis catenifer. The sequence continues at coordinate 30,514,362 of NW_027256887.1, forward strand.
AACAAGTCCAAACATTTATTTGCTTACACCTAACAGAATCTTGCCAAACTCAAGCTATACCTTACTAAGCTACTAGATATATTCTAGATCAGCAGTTCTCAACCTGGGGGTCACGACCCCTTTGGGGGTCGAACGGCCATTTCACAGGGGTCGCCAAAGCCCTCTCTCGCCCCCCCCCCCCCACGCCTTCACTCACTCTCACCCTCTGCCTCTGTTGGATCTCCGGTCGCCAGTCGCTTACCCCGCCCACTCCCAATCTATTGCTGCCTCCGGAGTCCCAACTGATGGCTAGAGGGAAAAAAACTTTAAATTCTTTAAATTCTTAATGGTGGACAGGATCACAGGGCTTGAGTTCCTGAACAGAAAAGGGGCAGATACAGTAAATCCTCGGGTTTTTATGCTCTCTCTGGCTTTGCATTTCTTGGGGTCCCGAAAGAGTATCCTGATTGGTTGTCAGACTCCCAGGGGGTGGGGGTCTTAGCTAGCCTTGCTGGCTGATGGTCACATGTGCTTCCCAAGTCACATGCTTCCCAGGTCACGTGTGGTGAGTTTCGGTTGCTAGATGAGGCCCATTGTGTTAGTTTCTGTTGCTATTGTGTTGCAAATGTCCTTTGACAAAGGATTGACTTTCTGCCTCTGGCCCATTAACAAAGGGTGGGGGGCAGGAAGGTGGGAGCTGCTTTGTCTGTAAAATATGCTGCTCCATTTCTCATCCAGGGAAATATAATATTCTGCTTTTTTAATATTTCCCAAAATATTTCATTCTTCTAGGAAAGGGGTGGGTGCTAACCTCCTACAACTGTTTAAATTTGTGAACCGGCCAAATACTCTGTTCAAAGAAAATACGTTGTATGTTTGTATGTGTGTTTCTAATTATTGCTATTTATTCATATTTGTTCTCTTTTATTCTTTAAAGTTTAACAATTCATTCTTTATCTTAATATCTTTATATTTGTTTAGGGTTGGCTTTCTTCCCTTTCATCTTTTTTATTGTACAGCAATCTTTCTCCTCAAACCTACCTCCTCTCTCTTTTCTTTCCTTCTTACTTTCTCTTCCCCCCCTCTTCTTCTCCTCCCTACTTCCTCTTCCTTTCTCCTTCTCCTCCTCTCTTCCTCCCTCTCTTACTCTCACTCCTACTCTAATTTCCCTTCCCTTCCTTCATCCCTCTCTATTGCTGTATCCTTTTATGCATATGGACTACTCAGAGGGCTGAAAAAGTTATTTTTGACTGGTCCTTGCACTTTTGACCAGTCCTCGAACTTACGACTGTCCTCACAATTTACATTTTTGCCCTATCTTGTCACCATGGTGAAGAGAAGCAGTTGTGAAATGAGTGACACGGTTGTTAAGAATGGTACAATGGGCATAAATGATGACCAGTCATAACTGCGAAGACCGGTCAAAAGTGCGAGGACCTGTCAGAAATCACATTTTTCAGCCCTCTGGGTAGTCCTTTTGTGCACAGGGACTACTCAGAGGGCTGAAAAAGTTATTTTTGACTGGTCCTCGTACTTTTGACCAGTCCTCGAATTTATGACTGTCCTCACATTTTACGTTTTTTGCCCTATCTTATCACCGTGGTGAAGAGAAGCAGTTGTGAAATGAGTGACATGGTTGTTAAGAATGCTGCACAGACATAAATGTGAGGATGGTCATAAGTGTGAGGACCAGTCAAAAGTCCGAGGACTGTCAGTAATGACTTTTTTCAGCCCTCTGAGTAGTCCCTATACACATAGCCATGGCCACCCGGTCACATGACCAGCTAGCCATGCCAACCCAGTCACATGACCTCCAAGCCATGCCCACAAAATAAGCCACGCCCACAGAACCGGTAGTAAAAAAAATTAGAACCGACCCCTGGTTGGGGGTCACCACAACATGAGGAACTGTATTAAAGGGTCGCGGCATTAGGAAGGTTGAGAACCACTGATCTAAATGTTTATGGAGATTCTCAGTTATCCAGATCATGGTTGTCCCAAAGGTGCTTTTTCAAAAGACATCTGGGCTTTGTTTTTTCTTGAAAACATTTCATTTCTCATCCAAGAAGCTTCAGTTCTGACTGAGAGAACTGAAGAATTGAACTGAGAACTGAAGAAGATTCTTGGATGAGATGCAAAACATCTTCAAGAAAAAAACCAAAGTCCAGTTGCCTTTTGAAAAAGCACCGTTGGAACTGGAAGAATCTATTTGCCATTCACAATTTTCCTTAAATATGTGCTCTTTAGTGGGTGCATAACTTTACTTAATATAGGATTTCTTGTCAGCTTCTGAACAGAAGCTAATCTAGGATGCAGCTATACATCTGTGCCATAGTGAGCTTTCTAATCTGTTATGTCATTGTTCCCTTTGAAATCCATGGCAGATTCTTTCCATTCTCCAAATCATCTATGCTTATTTTCAGGAATAGCTAAGGTTTCTGCTTGTTGTTTCTACTACCTTGCTGCACCCCACAAGATACATAAAGTTTGAAGTGAAAGATAAAGGAAAAATATTAGTTGAGCTGATCACAGACAAAGCACACATATAATTACCTCATCAGAATTGCTTCTTCAACAGCCATTTAGCCAAATAAAATAATCTAATAAATACTGTAAAATAAAAGAAGAAATACAAGGCAAAAAATTCCTTAGACAACAAAACTGATGTAGAATAGTGATATAAGAAGCTACCTGATGAACTAGGGATGCCTGGATATGTTACAGAAAAGAGATCACACCAGCTCTTTATCAAAAGGAAAGGTTTATTGTGCAAGGTTCAGCAGCGATAGCTCAGCAAAGTCTGAACCCTGAAGGGTTGTTATATACAAGTTTATATATTCTTTTCAGTCAGTATATTCATTTCCGGATGTACACATGATTACCATATATGGGTATGACATACCCACTTCCTTGGTCCTGCCGGGGTAGCTCAGCACAGGTGAGATGTCACGTATACCATTAATCCCATCAGTCCTCTCATTCCACAATGTCACGTAGGCATTGCGAGCAAGGACTTAATCCCATCATTCTACTTTATTCCCCCCTCTGGAACTCTTCTGACTTCTCAAGAGGAGTTTCATAATTGTCAATGTCAATAATTCTCTGATATTCCCACATAGCCATGACCTGGGTGACTGCTTCCCTTTTTGCCAATAAAGACAAACGATTTGACACATTTTTAACAAAAACAGGCATAATACATGATAAAATTATACATCCGGCTGCAATTAAACCTATTAATGCCACGATTGCTTGTAATCCTGGAAGTTTAGGGAACCAGCCACTAAAGATGTCTTTGAAATTGAATCTATTCCATTCCTGGTTAGCATTGTGGGTGAGCTGTCTCATTTCAGTGGTTAATTGCTTAATAACTTTCCCTGTTTCATCAATTTGTAAGCAACAATTTAGAGAGGTTAAATTTTCTACACACCCCTCCCTCCTTAGCCAAGATGTAATTCAGAGCCAACCTATTTTGATGTACAGCTGTCCTTAGCTTATCTGTGGTTTCAGACAATATGTTCAAGGCCTTGTCTATCTTTTGACCGGCCAGGTCTAGGACTGCCTGTAATCCAATAATCCTGTTCAGCATATAAATAGGGGTTCTGTATCCATATGAGCCATCCTCTGCCCAAGTAGCCTGTCCATATGTGCATACTATTCGCTCAGAGTTCCAAGTGTTGGTTTTTTCATATTCTGCCAACTCTTTACATGGAAAATTAGAGAAAGCTGTATTCATATCCCTTCTGCGTCTCTGTAACCCCACTATGTCATACACAGGAACACCCAACATTTGTCTCGACTGAATAGGCAAAAGGAAGAAGGATGGCTTAATCCATCCTAATACACAAGACCCTGACCAGTTCCAAGGTAGTTTTTCATATGCCAAGTTGCCACATATCCAGTACATGTTGTCTGGGGCAACCCATTCCTTCAAGGTACTATTAAGATAATAAAGTAAGGTAATATTAAATTTACTGGGCTCTGTCTTATTACCAGGAGAGATCCAGCTTTTATACTCAGATACTGATCCCAGTATCTGTTGTGGCTCCGTTACCTGAGCCTGTGTTATCGGCAGGAGAGGACTCTGAGAGTGAAGGAGGGGAGTTGGCAAGGCCTCCCTCTCCAGGACCCTCCTCTCTGGCAATGCCTTCGGTGTCTGCCGAAGGTCAAGAGATAGGCCCGGGGCCAAGCACGTCCACGCAGCCACAGGTGGACAGTAATGAGGAAGATGAGTCTTGGCTGGATCCTCGGCAGCGTCGCAGAGATAAACGCGTGCAACAGAAGAAGAGGCATGCCAGGGATTAGGCTGAGTCATTGGACCACACCCCACAGGGTATAAAAGAGGGTGTGGTGGCCGGTTCAGCTCTGTGACAAGCAAAAAACAGATATCGGACAACCTTCTTTGTATTTACTGGACTTTGTTGATTATTGTGTATTGGCTTTGTTCCCGGACGAAGGGAGAAACTCCCCCCTCGTGAGTAAAGAATACCTGGCAGCCAGCCACTGAGTTGCTGCCAATTCTGATACCAGATAAATTGTTGTCGGCTGAGTACTTTAACTGTTGCCTGTCTGTGGGGGTGCGTGTGTGAGACGGGGACAAAACATCTTGCTTGTCACCGCAAAAGTTAACCCATCTTTAACCAAGATGGACCAACAGCTGCAGCAGCAACTACAGCAGCTGCAAGATGCTAATCAGCTCCTGCAGCAACAAGTAGCTCAGTTAACCGCCCAACTTGCTTTGTGGAATGCTCCTGCAGCTCTTCCTCTCCCTCCTCCTCCCCATCGGAAATGCCCAGTGAACGTGCCAGATAGGTTTTCTGGGCAGCCGGAGATGTTCCCGGCCTTCATGGGACAATGCCAATTATTCATGACCATGAGACCAGAGGATTTTCCGGATGACCGGGCTCGGGTGGCATTCGTGATTAGCTTCCTCTCTGGCTCTGCCGCCCGATGGGCCACACCCCTGTTGCTTCAAAATAGCCCATTGCTCTTGGACTATCAGGGCTTTTTGCAACACTTGCGCATTATGTATGAGGATCCCCTTCGGATTCAGACAGCAGCTCGGCGCATTAAGGACCTCCGTCAAGGGAAGCGCCCCCTGCAGGACTATATCGCTGAATTCCGACTTTTAGGCCAGGACTCTGCTTGGAATGAGGCAGTGCTGATGGATGCTTCCAGGATGGCCTCTCAGACGAGCTGCAGGACGAACTGGTTCGGGTGGAGGTGCCTCAGACTCTCGATGCTCTGATGACCCAATGCCTGCGTATCGACGCCCACCTCCAACGGCGACGGCCTCGTCGTCCCCTTCAGGAACCACCAACAGCTTCTGCACTCCCGCGTCCCGCACCGACAGCGCCCCGGGCCACCCCGCGTTTTGTGGCGACGGCTGAGGAGCCCATGGAGCTAGGAGAGGCCAGACCTCACCTGATGGCCCAGGAGCGGATGCGGAGACGCCAAGGGGGATTGTGCCTCTATTGCGGAGAGGCTGGACATTTTGCTGCTTCGTGTCCCAGGAAAGCCACCTCCAGCATGTCCGCCAGGTCCTGCAGTGCCTGCTGGAGCACCAACTGTATGCGAAGTTGGAGAAATGTTTCTTCTTCCACACTTCCATAGAGTTCCTTGGGCACATCATCTCCCCCGAAGGCATCGCTATGGACCCGCGCAAGGTAGAGGCCTTGTGTAGTTGGGAACCCCCTCGTCAGGTGAAGGACGTCCAGCGTCTGATGGGGTTCGCCAACTACTACCAGACCTTCATCCCGGGCTTCGCCACCCTGACCTTGCCACTGACTCAACTCCTTCGGAAAAAGGTCCCGTTCCAGTGGGGGACCCCACAGCAGCAGGCATTCGAGATTCTCAAGTGAGCCTTCATCACGGAGCCTGTCCTGAGGCATTCCAATCCACATCGTCCGTTCATGGTTGAGACGGATGCATCCAATGTGGCGATTGGGGCAATGCTGCTACAGGCCCCGGTGGATGGCAGTACTCTTTTTTCCTGCACTTATTACTCACAGAAACTCAATCCTTCCGAGCGCAACTACACCATCTGGGAAAAGGAGTAGCTGGCTATCAAGGCTGCGTTTGAGGCTTGGTGGCATCACCTTGAGGGGGCCCAACACCAGGTGGAGGTGCAGACGGACCATCGGAACCTGGATCACCTCACGACGGCCAGGAAGTTGAACCAGCGGCAGATCCGGTGGTCGTTGTTTTTCGCCCGGTTCAACTTCCACGTCACCTACATTCCAAGTAGCCACAACCAGAGAGCAGATGCTCTATCCCGCAAGCCGGAGTACTTTTGCCCTAAGGACTCCCTTCCCCCACAGATGGTGCTGCCAGCGGAATCCTTGGCCGCGGTCCAGGAACCTGCGGACTTACAGGCTCAGGTGCTGGAAGCGCAGCACCGGGATGACTGGTTGCAGCAGCGGAAAGCGGAAGTCGGCCCTGTGTCCCCATGAACTTTGGAGGAGGGCTTGCTGAAGCACCGGGGCCGGTTGTACATGCCCACAATCTGCTCCAAGCCCTCGTCATGAACCAGTGCCATGACAACCTCGCAGCAGGACACTTCGGCTTCTTTAAAACCCTAAACTTAGTGACATGGACTCTCCGGTGTCGGCAGCGGCTGGAGGAGTCCAGGAGGTGGGCTGGATGCGGCTTTGGCCTGTTGGCACGTCACACAGGACATCACGTAAGCGTGCGGACTTTTTGGTGGCCTCGGGTACGGCATGACGTGCACGCTTACGTGATGTCCTGTGTGACGTGCCGACAGGCCAAAGCCACCTCCAGCCCACCACTTGGACTCCTCCAGCCGCTGCGACACTGGAGAGACCGTGGGGAGCCATCTCCATGGACTTTCTGATGGACCTGCCACCATCCACTACGTTTATGACCGTCCTCGTGGTGATAGATATGCTCACGAAAATGGCACATTTTATCCCATGTCGTGGACTGCCATCGGCCCGCACCACAGCCCGTCTGTTCCTGCAACACATCTTCCGCCTCCACGGCCTGCCGGACAGGGTGGTTTCGGACTGCAGGGCCCAATTCACGGCCCGCTTCTGGAAAAGCCTGATGGCCGTGTTGGAGGTGCAGGTGTGCCTGTCATCGGAGCATCATCCGGAGACTGACGGGGGAACGGAGAAGGTCATCGGCATCCTAGAACAGTACCTCCGCTGTTTCGTAAACCAGCAGCAGGACAATTGGGCCGAGTACCTTCCCCTGGTGGAGTTCGCCTTTAACAACTCCCAACACACCTCCACCCAGATGACCCCGTTCCATGCCAATGTAGGATACTATCCACGGCTTTTCCCTTTGTCGATCTCGGATTCCTCTGTTCCCGAGACCCAGGACTTCCTCTCAGAACTGCAGGCAGTGCAGCAACTGGTGCGTCGGCAGCTGATCCAGGTGAAAGAGGACTATAAACGGGTCGCTGACCGCTCTCGACGGGCAACGCCACCGCTGGAAGTTGGAGATCGGATGTGGCTATCCACAAAACACCTCCCCATGGACCGGCCGGTGAAGAAACTGGACCACCGCTTTATCGGTCCCTTCCCCGTCGAGGCAGTCATCAGCCTGGTGGCCTACCGGTTGACTCTTACCACACTCCATGCAGCTCCACCCTGTTTTCCATTGGTCCCTCCTGATCCCTGAGGCCCCATAGTGCCATCTCCAATGCCTGATGACGCCTGCCCCCCCAGCCACAGTCAACGAGGATGACGCCATGACATACGAGGTGGACAGCATCCGGGACTCACGTTGGCTGAAGGGGCGTTTCCAGTACCTGATTGCCTGGAAGGGGTACGGGTCTGCGGATTTCTCTTGGGAGGACGCTTCCTCCGTCCATGCCCGATCTGGTACAGGCCTTCCATGACCAGTTCCCGTCCTGACCGCATCCTGACCGTCAGCTGCGGGGGAAGGGCCCTGCGGTGGGGGATAATGTTGTGGCTCCGTTACCTGAGCCTGTGTTATCGGCGGAGAGGACTCCGAGAATGAAGAAGAGGAGTTGGCAAGGTCTCCCTCTCCAGGACCCTCCTCTCTGGCAATGCCTTCGGTGTCCGCCGAAGGTCAAGAGATAGGCCCGGGGCCAAGCACATCCACGCAGCCACAGGTGGACAGTAATGAGGAAGATGAGTCTTGGCTGGATCCTCGGCAGCATCGCAGAGATAAGCACGTGCAACAGAAGAAGAGGCATGCCAGGGATTAGGCTGAGTCATTGGACCACACCCACAGGGTATAAAAGAGGGTGTGGTGGCCGGTTCAGCTCTATGACAAGCAAAAAACGGATATCGGACGACCTTCTTTGTATTTACTAGACTTTCTTGATTATTGTCTATTGGCTTTGTTCCCGGACAAAGGGAGAAACTCCCCCCTCGTGAGTAAAGAATACCTGGCAGCCAGCCACTGAGTTGCTGCCAATTCTGATACCAGATAAACTGTTGTCAGCTGAGTACTTTAACTGTTGCCTGTCTGTGGGGGTGCGTGTGTGAGACAGGGACAGAACAGTATCCTAGACAGATGAGGTCTCCCACGGGCTCAGTTTGATTCCTCACAAAACAATTTCACACCTCTAGGTTAGTTGATAATGTCCATACAATACCAGAAAGGCGAGTTCTGGCTGCAATATTCCCTGCCTGAGACATATTATTGAAAATTTCAGGGCTTGCTTCCAAGGCTTCCCACGGCCATTGTTCACCCATATTTGTACCACTGCACACAAAACAGTTCCTTACTGTCAGTGTTTTAGCCACTTCTGCCATTTCTACAAACATATTGTTAACCTTTGTACTTATAGAGAGTGAATCATTATCCAATTTCCTTAGATTATCATATACAGACCAGCCCAAAGTTCTAATTTGCCCTTCATGAATCTTCTCCATTATTATGGTTAGGTAAGTCAATGGGTCCTGGCCTGTTCCATCAATTCCAAACCCATACACTTTTAAAGGTGAATGGGTTCTGAGTACTTCTAACCTAACCCGGTTACTGTTTTTGACTCTTGTGAATTCGCCCAGTCCCGCACACCCCTGGTATCCACCTCCTGTATAGTCACACACACATTCCCATCCTGCACATTTCACTGAACCTGCGCAGGGTAGCCACTCCTCATGTCTGGCCGTAATCCAGGTGGTATTGGTGCTACACAGATATTTATGGTCATGTTTGTATGCATCTTTCCAAGAGTCAGATCCACAACCCACTTTACCTGGTTTATCTATAGCCGTACACACATCAAATTCCAAAATTATTTTCTCACTTCCCTGTCTAAGGACAGTGGTATAATTAACATATGCATACCAACCCTCTATTTTCTCACCATAAAGTTGTCCAAACCCTGTATACAAGGTGACATTCAACTTTTCCGGAGTTTCAGGTTTGTAACAGATCTCCTTATTTCCTAGAATACACAACGTATACATGGTTCCATTTCTCTGACATGTTCTTTCCATGGGCTTACAATCTTTTGGGGCTTGGGTGTGATAGATTAACGTAATCACAGTGACCAAACCTTGCTTCGCCTGGGTAACACATTGTTGACAATTATCAGAGATGTTGGGTTTTACAGCTTCCCAATGCCTACGGGTCCTGCGAGTATTCTGATGTATAGCAATGGCCACTAGGGATTGGTGTTTCCGGACTGAGCATAATCCTGCCCATCCTTTCCTTAATTGCCCTGGGCTGATTGCGTGCCCTTCAACAAAGAAAGATGGGAAACCGCAATCCAGACTTAACAGGGGCAGGCCACATATACCAATTCGGAACAGCCTACCCAGATTCCTACAAACTGCCGAATTTCCTGGCCCTTTCTCTAGGCACATTATTGAGATATGTATATCAAAAGTTGTCGGATCATCACACGGTTGGGGCCACTTATCCTCCCAGTATGCTCGGTCTAGCCGAATTACTATATATTGTCAGTCTCACACTCTGTCCTTCCTATTGGTTCGCTAAATATAATGCTTTGCCAAGGGCCCACTCGCCTAAATTTTCATTACACACTACAGTACTTTCCCCTAGTTCACAATACCCTAATATCATGATTAGGAGTACTAGTCCCAGTTCCATTCTTCTGCTGTGCATAGAGGGTCAGCTTCCAGTGTGACCCAACAAAGCTCTTCAACACTGTGTGCAGGGAACCTATTGCCAGTAAGGTTCAACAATCTTATACAAGAGGGAGGAGCGGTCCTGGCGGGTATTACGGAGACCTGGTTGGGCCCGAAGGATGCTGTCCCTCTGGTTGAAATGTGCCCACCAGGCTTCAGAGCATTCCATCAGCCGAGGGCCCAGGGGAGGGGAGGGGGGTGGCGGTTATTATTAACGAGGATCTGGGTCCGAGGGAGACCACTGTGCCTCAGATAACCGGATGTGAGTCCCTCCTTGTGAGGTGGGGCCATGGGGTTCAGATGGGCTTGTTGCTTATGTACCTGGCTCCCTGCCGCGTGGCAACAGCCCTACTTGAGCTACTCGACGTGATAGTCATAGTGGCAGTAGATACACCCAGGCTTTTAGTCATGGGTGATTTCAACTTGCCATCCGTTGGTGAAACGTCTGAGGTGGCTTGGGAGTTCATGGCTTCCATGACGGCCATGGACCTGACCCAGTTAGTTCATGGCCCTACTCACAGGGGAGGTTACACTCTGGACTTGATTTCGTCTCTGGCCAGTGGTTGAGTGGTCTTGTTATAGGGGATATAGACATGGAACCCTTGTCATGGACTGACCACTCACTCCTTCGCCTGGATCTTCGAACCGCTACCCCTCACCACAGGGAGGCGGACCCAATTAGATGGATCTGCCCCAGGCGCCTGATGGAGCCTGATAGGTTCCAGATGGAGCTTGGGCCATTTCCTGAGGATCTAGCACATGACTCGGCCGAGGACCTGGTAGCCGCCTGGGATTGGGCGGCTGGTGGGGCCTTGGACCGAGTTGTGCCTTTGCGGCCTCTGACCCGGTGCCGATCGCGGGCGGCTCCTTGGTTTACTGAGGAGCTGAGGGAAATGAAGCACCGGAAAAGATGCCTGGAGAGCAGTTGGAGGGCCAGTCTCGCTGAATCTGATCGAACACTGGTAAGGTCGCATATTAAGGCCTACCTAGTGGCGATAGAGATGGCAAAGTTTAATTACTTTTCCGCCTCTATTGCGTCATCAGGGAATCGTCCGGCCGCCCTGTTTAGGGTGACCCGCTCCCTGCTCCATCCGGGAGTGCAGAAGGATCCCTTGGAAGGCAGGGTGGAGGATTTCGGACAATACCTGTATGACAAAATCGCTCAGATCCGGGGGGATTTGGACTCTGACTGGGTAGATCATGGCAGGGTGACAAGGAAAAGTCTTGAGAATGTTACCTTGGAGGAGTTTGATGCTGTGACTCCCAATGATGTGGACAGGATTTTGGGGAGACTTAGTGCGGCCACATGTTTACTGGACCCGTGTCCCTCCTGGTTGGTACTGGCTTCCCGGGAGGTTACACGAGGCTGGCTCCAGGGTGTTATCAACGCTTCGTTGAGTGAGGGTCACTTCCCCGCTGCCTTGAAAGAGGCAGTGGTGAGGCCTCTCCTCAAGAAGCTGTCCCTGGATCCGGCAATATTGGCCAACTATCGTCCTGTCTCCAACCTTCGCTTCATGGTGAAGGTTGTTGAGAGTGTGGTCGCGCGACAGTTTCCACAATTCCTGGAGGAAACATCTTATCTAGATCCGTTCCAGTCAGGTTTCAGGTCTGGGCACAGCACGGAAACGGCATTGGTTGTGTTGGTTGATGATCTCTGGAGGGCTCGGGACAGGGGTTGCTCCTCTGTTCTGGTCCTGTTAGATCTCTCAGCAGCTTTTGATACCATCGACCATGGTTCATGCTGCACTGGCTGGAAGAGTTGGGGGTGGGAGGCACCGTGTTGCGGTGGTTCTCCTTTCTCTCCGACCGGTCGCAGCTTGTGTTGGCAGGGGGGCAGAGGTCGACCTCGAGGTCTCTCATCTGTGGAGTGCCGCAGGGATCGGTCCTCTTGCCCCTTCTGTTCAACATTTATGTGAAGCCGCTGGGCGAGATCATCCGTGGCTTCGGGGTGAGATACCATCAGTACGCTGATGACACCCAGCTGTACATCTCCACCCCAGGCCACCCCAACGATGCCCTTGAAGTGATGTCCCAGTGCCTGGAGGCTGTGCGGATCTGGATGGGGAGGAACAGGCTCAAGCTCAACCCTTCCAAGACTGAGTGGCTGTGGCTCCCGGCATCTCGATATAGACATTTGACTCCATCACTGACTATTGGGGGCGAGTCTTTGGCCCCCACTGAGAGGGCTCGCAATCTGGGAGTCCTCCTGGATATGCAGCTGTCCTTGGAGGAACATCTGACGGCTGTAACCAGGGGGACCTTTTTTCAGGTTCGCCTGATTCGCCAGTTGCGGCCCTTTCTTGATCAGGATTCCCTGTGCACAGTCACTCATGCCCTCGTCACCTCTCGCCTTGACTACTGCAACACTCTCTACATGGGGCTCCCCTTGAAGAGCACCCGGAGGCTCCAACTGGTCCAGAATGTAGCAGCGCGGGTAGTGACGGGAGCAGCATGGCGCTCCCATGTAACACCACTCCTGCGCGAGCTGCACTGGCTCCCGGTGGTCTTCCAGGTGCGCTTCAAGGTGTTGGTCATCATCTTTAAAGCATTCCATTGCATAGGGCCTAGCTATCTTCGAGACCACCTGCTGCTACCGACGACCTCCCATCGACCCATGCGCTCCCACAGAGAGGGCCTCCTCAGGGTGCCATCAGCCAAACAATGTAGGCTGGTGACCCCCAGGGGAAGGGCCTTCTCTGTGGGGGCACCTACCCTCTGGAATCAGTTGCCCCCAGAGATAAGGAGAATCCAAGACCTCAGTGCCTTCCGCCGTGCCCTTAAAACCCATTTTTTCCAGCAAGCCGGGCTGGCTTAAGAAGAAATTTTTAAATGTTTTAATAGGTTTGTGATTTTTAATTTTTGGGCCAAATTTATATATATTTTAATTGTTTTTTAATATTTGTATTTCATGTTCTTAATTCTGGCTGTACACCGCCCTGAGTCCTCAGAGAGAAGGGTGGTATATAAATTGGAAATAAATAAATAAATAAATAAATAAATAAATAAATAAATAAATAAATAAATAAATAAAGTGTCCTTTTCAGGATGCAGACAAGTAAAACCATTATCAATGTCATTACTTCAATTGAAAAGTTTATATAGTTCCAATTCATTTACATTTAAGCTTCAGGACCAATAGTTTCTTGGTGAGTTGTGCCTCCCCCTGGACCGGGTCGCTATTAGCAGTGCCTTTCAGTCTGTCCAATGGATCCACGATTTGGATTCCACGGTTTTTACTGCAAGGGGAGAACACATCACTATGGTATATGGCCCTTTCCATTATGGTTTAAAAGGTTCATTTTTCCAGTGCTTTAACCACACTCTATCCCGTTTTAAAGGGATGGCATTTTGTACTTAATATAGGTGGTGTTTATTCTCCTACACATGTCCTTATAGCCTCTATGCATGTATTCAATCCTTGCAATTGCTTAATTAATTAATTTCCTATTCCCTATTCCCCCCTCATGGGACAAGTCTGGCCAGCCTATCACATCTCTTCGTAAAATCGTGGGGGGTCTTCCATGATGATTGTATGGGGCGTAGTCTTTAAATACTTAATGATAAGTTTCTGAATGGATTCAGTGGCTGCTGGGGTATAGTATCTCTGTTTAACTTGTACAGGGCAGACATCTGGCTTTACGTCTACCACCACTGGAGGCTGGAATCTTGTATAACTCGGAGGATTGTCTTCCGCCTGTACCCCAGGGACATCAAATTCTTGCCATTTCCCAGATTTCAGAGTCTCTCTAATAATCATTAGGTGCCAGGTGTGATCTGGGTGATGGTTCAAGGTTAATTCACTACCTTCGGGTGTAAATGTGACCGTCGCCCATAATTTAGTAAGTAAGTCTCTCCCTAAAAGTAGGATTGGACATTCTGGCATATATAAAATTGATGGCTGAGAGTTGTATTACCTAATTGACATAAAATAGGTTGTAGTATAGGCCTTCCAAGCACTTTTCCTGACACTCCCTGAATTTTTTACTTGAGACCCTGAAGGGGGGGCTGTTGATTTATTAATCTTTCCCACCTTTAAACCAGGGGCTCTGGGGGTGGGTCCTCTAAGCCTGGTCCCTGTCATTCAGTTCAGTCCATCTCTGCTAATCCAATCAGCTCCCCCCCTCTCTGGGGGGGAGCTGCCTCCTTTGTTCCTCATATTCCATAACCTCCTCTTCCTCCAAACTCGTTTAACCACCCATACCAAAACCTTACACAGACTTCTTTAGGATCAACGTCCCGAGTCCAGGGCAGTGATCAGGCACCCTCTTCTACTCTCAAGCGGAGTAGGCAACCAACTCTATTGTATACTCGCCTGCCGGCAGGTCTTCCTCTCACATCCTGATCAGGATTTGTTCAGACTTCCTTTCCTTTACTCACAAAGGGTCCTTGGACTGACTGGATGTACCCTCGTCGGTGGATGGCTCCCCGCCCCGTCCCTCTGAAGTAAATGACTTTGTGGCGCCTTGAGGTACCTGGGCAAGGGATCCCTCCACCGCCGTGGGGTCCTGGTTGTCCGGAGCGAAAAATCACCTGGTGACTCCTGGCTGGCTCACCAGATAATGTTACAGAAAAGAGATCACACCAGCTCTTTATTGAAAGGAAAGGTTTATTGCGCAAGGTTCAGCAGCGATAGCTCAGCAAAGTCTGAACCCCGAAGGGTTGTTATATACAAGTTTATATATTCTTTTCAGTCAGTATATTCATTTCCGGATGTACACATGATTACCATATATGGGTATGACATACCCACTTCCTTGGTCCTGCCGGGGTAGCTCAGCACAGGTGAGATGTCACGTATACCATTAATCCCATCAGTCCTCTCATTCCACAATGTCACGTAGGCATTGCGAGCAAGGACTTAATCTCACCATTCTACTTTAGATATACTGTACCTTTTGTTCCCTCCATGAACTCTTAAGTCTTAATCATAATTTTTAACCCTATTATGTGTGGGATATAGTTAACTTATTTTACTTAAAAAAACAGTTGGCTTCAACAAGTATGAACTGCCATTGCCAGGATCTCTCATTCTTATGTCTGCTTTCTGGATTGCTACTAGTTGCAACAGCAGCATCTGGAGAAATAGAAGTTCCTAACTCCTGAATTATAGGTATTTTGGTCCTATGCATTGGACTAAACTCAAAGAACATAAAATAATCAGATACCTAACAAAAAGGCATATTCTTCCCTTTTAGGAAGCAAGAAGAGAAGACAGTAGCATAAAGAGGCAAAATGGCTTACTTTGCCCTGAAGTTACTTGACCTCACAGTCTTGGATGAAAAGTAATCCCTTACAAAAAGAAAAACAGCAAATTCATTTTAATTTTAAAATTAGTGTGCTAAAATCTCAAGGAAACCTTAAAATTCCATGTGAGTCTATTGCTCAGGCAATAGCTTAAATCCAGAAAAAGTTGTGGATCTTTGTTTTAAAAACTTGGAAGCAAATGGAAATTTTAAAAATATTACTCCAAAGCATTAATTTTATATGATTATATGATTAAATTTAATTATTATTATTTTTTTCATTTTAATTGTTTACATCAAAAGCTTATACTTTGAAATGGGGCAGACGTTGCATTTATGTTCCTGGTCAGTGGTCAGATCTGGAATATTGAGAGCATGTTATGGACACTCTCACAACATGTGGCTGCACTGAAGGTACTATATAGCTAATGACCAAATGCCCAGTTATGAGAAGGAAAACTGTTGAGTGTCTCCATGCCACTTTTCTAAGCTTCTAGAAGTGTAGCAAAATTGTATGCCACCACTATGGCAGAAGGTTCAAATCACACAGAACATAACTTCTCATTATGGAAACACTCTAGGCAGAATTTGCATCACTTTTAAGGGTTCTCGCATTACAGTAGATTATATTATATAATATACTATATAATTATATTTCAGGGCGGCGGGAGGAGAGGTGAGGCCTCTCCTCAAGAAGCTTTCCCTGGATCCGGCAGTATTGGCTAATTACCGTCCGGTCTCCAACCTTCGCTTCGTGGCGAAGGTTGTTGAGAGTGTGGTTGCGCAACAGCTCCCCCAGCACCTGGATGAAATGACGTATCTGGATCCGTTCCAGTCGGGCTTCAGGCCTGGGTACAGCATGGAAACGGCATTGGTCGCGTTGGTTGGTGATCTCTGGAGGGCTCGGGACAGGGGTTGCTCCCCTGTCCTGGTCCTATTAGATCTCTCAGCAGCTTTTGATACCATCGACCATGGTATCATGCTGCACCGGTTGGAAGAGTTGGGGGTGAGACGCACCGTACTACGGTGGTTTTCCTCCTTTCTCTCCGACCGGTCGCAGTCTGTGTTGGCAGGGGGACAGAAGTTGACCCCGAGGCCCCTCATATGTGGGGTGCCACAAGGGTTGGTCCTCTCGCCCCTTTTGTTCAACATTTATGTAAAGCCGCTGGGCGAGATCATCCGTGGTTTTGGGGTGAAGTACCACCAGTACGCTGACGACACTCAGCTGTACATTTCCACCCCGGACCACCCCAACAATGCCCTTGAAGTGATGTCCCAGTGCCTGGAGGTCATGTGGATCTGGATGGGGAGAAACAGGCTCAGGCTCAACCCATCCAAGACTGAGTGGCTGTGGTTTCCGACGTCCCGATATAGTCAGTTGGTGCCATCACTGACTATTGGGGGCGAATTGCTGCCCCCCATGGAGAGGGCTTGCAACTTGGGCGGCCTCCTGGATTCACGGCTGTCTTTAGAAGAGCATTTTGACAGCCGTAACCAGGAGGATTTTTCATCAGGTCCGCCTGATTCGCCAGTTGCGTCCCTTTCTAGATCGGGACTCCTTACGCACAGTCACTCATGCCCTCGTCACCTCCCGCCTGGACTATTGCAACGCTCTCTACATGGGGCTCCCCTTGAGGAGCACTCGGAGGCTCCAACTGGCGCAGAGTGCGGCCGCGCAGGTGGTTATGGGAGCGACGTGGCGTTCCCATGTAACACCTCTCCTGCGCGAGCTGCACTGGCTCCCGATGGTCTTCCAGGTGTGCTTCAAGGTTTTGGTTATCACCTTTAGAGCGCTCCATGGCGTAGGACCTGGTTATTTATGGGACCGCCTGTTCTGTCCCCGTAACACGCACACACCCAACCAGCCAGCCGAGGGTTAAATAAACTCTTCAAACACTCAACGTCAGTGATAAGGAACTTGGCAGCAACTCCATGGCTGCCTGCCAAAAATTTGCTCTGATAACACAGACAAAAATACACACAGTTTGAATAGTCCAGTTTGTAATTAAATCCACAGCAAATAGGTGTTGTGTCCGAAGGTGCAAAATGCCTCGCCAGAGATTAGCTTTGTCCGTCACAGAGTCCGAATGGCCACCACACTCCCTTTTATAGTCTGTGGGGTGTGGTCCAGTGATTTAGCTAATCTCTGGCACGCCTTCCCCTCTGCTGCGCACACTTCTCCCTGTGCCTCTGGCGAGGGTCCAGCCAGCACTTATTTTCCTCGTCACTGTCCACCTGTGGCTGCGGGGACGTGCTTGGCTCTGAGCCTATCGTTTGGCCTTCAGTGTCCTCCAGAGGCATTGCCAGAGAGGAGGGTCCTGGAGAGGGAGGCCTTGCCAACTCCTCCCCCTCACTCTCAGAGTCTGCATCTGTCGATAGCCCAGGCTCAGGCAACGGAGCCACAACACCGCCTGCTACCACCAATAGCCTCCCACCGGCTGGTACACTCTCATAGAGAGGGGCTCCTCCGGGTGCCGTCGGCCAAACAATGTTGACTGGTGGCCCCCAGGGGGAGAGCCTTCTCTGTGGGGGCACCTACTATCTGGAATGAGCTCCCCCCGGAGATACGGAGGATCCTGGATCTGCGCACCTTCTGTCGCGCTCTCAAGACTTTTTTATTCCATCAAGCTGGCCTGGCCTAAATCTTTCCCCTTTAAAATGTAAATTTTAATTTGTTTTTAAAATTATTGGGTGCTTTAAATTTGTCTCAGCCAAATTGTTTAATTCAGTTTTATTCTGTTTTTAAATTTTGTATTTATGTGTTTTATTCTGTGGCTGTTCACCGCCCTGAGTCCTTTGGGAGTAGGGCGGTATATAAATCCAATAAATGAAATGAAAATGAAATATTATAACAGAGGAACCAAGATTTTTGGCTTGAGATTCTGTACCTCCTTTTTTCTTACTCAATTTTAGCCCCTCATTCCTAACATTCCCTCTGCTTTGTATCCTTCCTCTCTCTCCCTTTACCACCTGAGAATCAGTACTTCAGTGTCCTTTTCTATTCCCATCTAATACTTACATGTGTTGCTGAAAATAAAATCTGCAGCATATATCCCTAAGAATTTGCAAGCAAAACTTGATGCATCTTGATCAATGCATCAAACAACTCATGGATTGACAAATAAGAAAATCAATAAATAACCTGATGCACTTCCATTCTTGAAGCCAATTCCTCAACCCACTTCTAGATTTGTTTCACTAAAATGGCATAAAAGCATTTGCAATAAATAAATAATAATTGTAATAGGTGGTCCTTTGACTTCGAAGAAGACAGGAATAAATAATACATGAATAGGAGGTCTTTGGGGCTTAAAGAAGAGAAGACCATAAATAAATATGCTAGGAATTATAACAAGAGAGCTTGAGCCAGAGTGGCCCATAAGAGAGTAGCTTTCCCTTCAGAGATGGGTAAGCCAGGGGTAAACAGGGCTAGAAAAATGGTCTGGTAACAGAGTTAGTAATTTTGGCTATTATTGTGTTGATGGCTCATGTTTTGTCTTTATTTCTTACTGACTTCATAGCTCTTCTGGAATAAAAGTTGCTATGTTGCTAATTGTGATTCACGTGTTCTGCTTTCTGGAGGAACCAGAAGCGTTGCAGCGAGACTGGCTGGATTTTCGTGAAGCTCTGATGAACTTCGCGAAAATCCAGCCAGACAAACCGCTGTCAGGGAGGTCTTCGTACCGGAACTGTCTTGGAGAGACGGTGAAGAAAGACAGGCACCTCGGAAGACCAAGAGGAACAGGCGAGTTCCTCGAAGGGTCGGAGGCACCTCTTTGATCTGGCAGCGGGGGTAGCGGCCATTAAAACAACCGCTATAAGATGGGGCAACTGGAGTAAGATTTGTGCAGGAATGATGTTTGAATGGAGTATTGTTACTGGATGAGCGATTTGGCCAATTTAAAGGTAAAAAGAAATCCTTTGAAAAAAGCTTAAAAGAGGTCCCAGTGTAAAATGAGCAGCTAATTGGCACTTGGGAATGTTAATTGGAGGGGGAAAAACAAAGAGGAAGTTAAAAGACTAAGCCCAAAAAAGAAAACTTTCTACCTGGACTTAAAACTGAATTTGGAGAAATTAGAAATAATACAAGAAAAAGAAAACTGAGAGAAAGCATTCTTTATGTGGATTTAAAAGAGGTACTTTGTTGTCTGGGGATTTGTGGACTGGAGAGAGACATCTGTTGGTGAAAAGAAAAGCTCTACAACGAGCGCTTTAAGGAACAGTAAGAATTTTGACTACTGTGGGAACTTTTAAGGAGGATTTGTTTAAATAGCTGGATTCTGACTTTGAAAAGAAGTGAAAAAGAACAAAGCCTTAAACTGGAATGGTCTAGATAAGTATTTGAATTGGATATCATTTTTGGGGGGAAGGGGGAAAAAAGAGAGACATTACATGGACTTGAATTTTAATTACATATAAATTAAAATTAAAAAAAATTGAATTGACAATATGGAACATTGGGAATATGAGGAACTAATGGAAATGTTTAAGAAGGTGCGTGAAGCGTTTAAGGGTGATAAAGAAGTGGAAATCTGGTTAGAATACAAAAAAAAGGAAAAAAGAGAATATAAATGTGAAGCAAGAACATAATGTTGAAAGGAAAATAATTGAAAATGAAAAAATAGATGATTACATTGGGATTGACAATGAAAAACAAAAAGTGGATGGGGAGAATATCACCCAAAAAAGAAAGGAAGAGAAGGGAATGGGGAAAGACTGAGGGGGAGAATTAAAAGGGTAACAATTTTAAAAATGAGAAAAAGGATTCAGGGGAAAAGATACAATACATATAAAAAGAAAAAAAAGAAAAAAAGAGAATGGGAGAAAGGAAGAAAAATATTAAGAAGTGGAATTTTGGAGAGACCAAAAGAAAATGGGTAAAAGGGGAAGAATAATGGAGAGAAGGAAAGGAAATAAAGCATTTATTGGTTGACTTAAGGGAAATGTATTAATAGTAGAAAGTAGTAGTATAGTAAAGTATAGTAGTATAGTAGTAGTCTTGTTTGTAAAAAGTAAACAAGAAGAAGTATATTGTTTATTGTAAAATGGATTAGCAGGTGTAATATGAAATGTAGATTGGTTTAAATATGAAAATAATGGGAATTAAGATATAAAAATGAAATGCTAGTAAATGATGTATGTAAGAAGTAAAAAAGAAATATATTGTTTATTGTAAAATGGATTAGCAGATGCAATATGAAATCAAGATTGATTTAAATGTGAAAATAACTGAAATTAAGATATAAAATTGAAAGGCTAGAAAATGAGGAAAATAATTAATTGATGTTGGAATAAGAAATTAGGAACTAAGGAAAATAAGAGGTGGAAAATTAATTAAGTTAAAAGGTTTCAATGTAAAAATGGAATGAGTTGAAATACGTTGTTAATAATTAAAAAATGTGATAGGGACTTTGAAAAATATAGTGGAGAAAAAATCGGGGCTGCCCAGATACCATTGTGGAAAATATTGAATTGAAAATGAATACAACAATGGAAAGAGAATGGAAGGAGGAGTAGAGGGAGAGAGAGAGAGAGAAATAGAAGAAAGGGAAAAGGAGAGGAAGAAAGGGAGGGGAAATAAGAGTAGAAGAGAAGGATAGAAAGGGAGGAAGGAATGGAGGAGGGGGAAAGGAAGGCGAAGTAGAGAAGGAGTAGGAGAGGAGGAAAGAGGAAAGTAGAAAAGGATAGAAGAAGGAAGGGAAGAGAAAGAGAGGAGAGGAGAAGAATTGTTGAAAAAAAAGGAGATGAAATAATAGAAAGGCAACCCCGAGCATGTTCAAATTTATTAGGATGAAGAATGAATTAATATGAAAGTTAAAAGGGAACACATATGAGTAACAATTGATAAGATAACTAATTGAAATAATGTTAAGAAACTAGGATTTGAGGACAGATGTGATGCTGTTTGTATAATAAGCATAGAAGTATTAAGGTAAGATAAAAAGTATGGAAAAAATATTTTGGCAAAAATGGTAACTGTAAAATGAAATTGGATATGATAAGTTGTATACGATATGATATGATGAATACTCTGTTCATAAAGTATGTATGTGTGTGTGAAAGGAAAAAAAATCAATAAAGCTTGATTTTAAAAAAAGTTTTCTGCTTTCTATAATGAAAGCAGTTCATTATAGTTGATTTTAGTTCATTTACCGTATTTTCCGGCGTATAAGACGACTTTTTAACACATGAAAATCTTCTCAAAAGTCGGGGGTCGTCTTATACGCCGGGTGTCGTTCTCCTGTAACCAGGCTCCTGTAACCAAAAGACTCTGACGAGCCTTAAATGGCTCTGGCGATCGAAGCTCTGACGATCCCAGCTTTGCTTGCTAATCAGGCAACTCAGCTGGGATGCCAGAGCCATGTTAAAGGAAAAAACTTTTTTCTTCTTACGTGGCTCTGCAAGCTCTGACGATCCCAGCTGAGTTGCCTGCCGATCAGGCAACGCAGCTGGGATCGCCAGAGCCATCGATCCAAGCTCTGACGATCCCAGCTGCGTTGCCTGCTAATCAGGCAACTCAATTGGGATCGCCAGAGCCCAGAGCCCTGTAAAAGGAAAAGTTTTCCCCCTCCAGCTTGCTTACCTTAGCTGCTAATCGCAACGCTTGCCTTGCTTCGCTTGCCTGAATCCATTCCATCAGCAAGCCACTCCCTGCCTGCAATCATGCAGGCAGGAGTTGTGGACTTCAACTCCCAGAATTCCTCAGCCAGCAAAACAAAGCTGGCTGAGGAATTCTGGGAGTTGAAGTCTACAAGTCTTAAAGTTGCCAAGGTTGGAGATCCCTGTTCTATTGGGTAAGTTTTTTTCCCCTTTGGGAGCTTTAAAAAAAATAGTCAATTGGGGTTTTTTTAGTTCTTCTTTTTTAGACCTAGCCATTTAAAGTTTAGGAAGTTTTAAATTTAGCTTTCATATAAAAATAAAAATAAAATAAAATAAAGTAATATTTGTGCAGCTTTCTGAGATTTAGTGTGTTTCTGTAGTGTTTCACTCTAACTACACAAACACACAAAATCTCACAAAGCTGTATGTGGAATTTTGTGTGTGTAAAGTGTGAAAGTTGGTTTTTTGGGCTTTTTGTGGCTGTGTGAGGTTCCTGCTTGTTGCAGGGGCCATTTTGGGTCTAGCACAGCTGCTTTTACATTGTGGGTGAGCCAGTTGTGTTGTGTTGTGTTGTGTTGTGTTGTGTGTGTGTAAAGTGTGAAAGTAGTTTTTTTGGGGGCTTTTTGTGGCTGTGTGAGGTTCCTGCTTGTTTCAGGGGCCATTTTGGGTCTAGCACAGCTGTTTTTACATTGTGGGTGAGCCAGTTGATGTTTTTTAATTTTTATTTGGTGTGTGTTGGAAGAGGGGCAGTCTTATACGGCGAGTATAGCCCAAACCCTATATTTTAACAGGAAAAGTCAGGGGTCGTCTTATACGCCCAGTCGTCTTATACGCCGGAAAATACGGTAGTTCATTTTAAAAAAAGTTTTCTGCTTTCTAATTAGTATATGCCCTTAAAAATGTATAGCCCTCTTTTTAATTTTTTTAGGAAAGCAATTCTTTTTATGGAGGCAGTGCTGAAGATGACTTCATTCTTTACCAGAGCAACATGCTTGGAATAAATTGAAAATTGCCTTGGTTTGGCATAAGGAATCAGTGAATCAAGTATTGTTAATGGGGATTGTTTATAATTGCCAACTTTTTGAAAGTCAAACAACAAAAAATCAGAGGACTTCCTTTCCTTGATTTGCTTTTTTTAAAAAAGTTGTTCATAATTCACAATAATAGTGTAAATGCACATGGATACACAAAGCATTATGAAATGAGCACACAGGAATCAAGGGATGGCTTTTATAGCAGAGTGACTCATTTATTTCATTTGCTCTATTTTCAAATTTAATGAATCCAATTATTCATGCATATTTTAGTAGGAGCTTCATTTCAGAATGGTTTTCTACTGCCACAAATAAAATAGTTATGCCTTATTCATTGGAAATAAGAATGGACAGATTTTGCTTAACCTTTGGGAAGCATTACAACAGGTCAATGGATTTTCTCTGTATTTCACATAAGATTATGGATTTCCAAATTCAAGTAATTTTAACACTCATTCATTGCAATATTGTAACCCAAGGTTTTGGGTCCTACTGGGAAAATCACCTTCACTGAAAATGAGAGCATGGGAGCATAGAATCCATTCATTTTTAGCCTTATGAATTATATAGATGCTATAAAATTAAACTCATAACAGAAATAGGATGTTCTAGCAATAAGTGTCTGCAGGAGACATGAGGACTAGTGCAGTTCTTTTATTGAATAGCCCGAAGGCCTTTTCAAAAAAAGAAAAAGATAAAACAAACAGTTACAGAAATAACAGTCTAAAAATATATGATATATGACATTTAAAATTTAACAATATCGAAGTTCAATAACTAGATTTCCAAAACTAGATAACCCAAATAAGTTAGCTCCTCTCTAACTCAACTCATCTTTCTTACAATCAATGAAATTCTTTTCGATATAACTGGCTCGTATTGCTGTCATCCTTTTTAAAATAGCGAGTGATAGCCCTTACCAGGAGAGGACAGTCTGCCTTCAATAGAAATGATAATTTATGCCTTACATTCCAGTGGGGAAATTTATTTATAATTGAGGACAGATATTGTTTTCTTACTTCCTCATACAACCTACATTCAAATATTATATGCACTGTATCCTCCACGACGTTTGCCCCGCATATACATGTTCTTTCGTCATACGGGATTTTCCGGTAACGGCCAAATTTGACGTTGGTATCTAAAAATTCAAATCTAAACTAGATGTAAATATTTTTCCAGAGTAAAAGTTGTTTTAACTGCTGTCAGAAGCTTAAGGGAGTGATTAGTTGAAAGAGTTGCCATGTCCATTTGCCCATGTATATCTTTAATCTGTTGTTTAACTTGCTTCAATGTGTCACACAACGGGAACCCTACGCCATATCGATTCAATATTTCTGACAGCCGAGTTATTTATTATTTATTTATTTATTATTCAAACTTCTATACCGCCCTTCTCCTTTCGGACTCAGGGCGGTGAACAGCCAAAATAAAAACATTTATACATAACATTACAATTAAAAACAGATTTAAAATAATTAATAAATTTGGCCCATAATTTAAAATTTGTCAAGTTAAAATCAGTATCAAAATTTTAAAAACCAACCCTAAAATCAAGACAGACTGGCTAACTGAAAAAAGTAAGTTTTTAGGGCCCGACGAAAAGTCCCGAGGTCGGAGATCACTCGTATCTCTGGGGGTAGATTGTTCCAAAGGGTAGGTGCCACCACAGAGAAGGCTCTCCTCCTGTGGGTTGCCAGCCGGCATTGTCTGGCCGACGGCACCCTGAGGAGGCCCTCTCTGTGGGAGTGAACCGGCCGGTGGGAGGCTATTGGTGGCAGAAGGCGGTCCCGTAAGTACCCCGGCCCCAAGCCATGGAGCGCTTTAAAGGTGATCACCAACACCTTGAAGCACACCCAGAAGTCCACTGGAAGCCAATGCAGCTCACGCAGGAGAGGAGTCACATGGGAGCGGCGCGTCGCTCCCATAATCCCCCGCGCGGCCGCATTCTGCACCAGTTGGAGCCTCCGGGTGTACCCCAAGGGGAGCCCCATGTAGAGAGCATTACAATAGTCCAGACGAGAGGTGACGAGTGCTTGAGTGACCGTGCGTAGGGAGTCCCGGTCCAGAAAGGGGCGCAACTGGTGTATCAGGCGAACCTGATAAAAAGCCCCCCTGGCCACGGCCGTCATGTGCCCTTCTAAAGACAGCCATGCATCCAGGAGGACACCCAAGTTGCAGGCCCTCTCCGTGCGGGCCAATGATTCACCCCCAATAACCAGCGATGGTGTCAGCTGGCTATACCGGGACGCCGGCAGCCACAGCCACTCGGTCTTGGAAGGGTTGAGTCAAAGCCTGTTTCTCCCCATCCAGACCCGCACGGCCTCCAGGCACTGGGACATCACTTCCAAGGCATTGTTGGGATGGTCTGGGATGGAAATGTACAGCTGAGTATCATCAGCATACTGATGGAACTCCACCCCAAAACCATGGATGATCTCACCCAGCGGCTTCACATAAATGTTGAACAGGAGGGGTGAAAGGACCGACCCTTGTGGCACCCCATAAACAAGGCGCCTTGGGGTCGACTGCTGCCCCCCTGTCAACACGGATTGCGACCGGTCGGAGAGATAGGAGGAGAACCACCGCAAAACGGTAACCCCACTCCCAGTCCCTCCAGCCGGCGCAACATGATACCATGGTCGATCGTATCAAAAGCCGCTGAGAGGTCTAATAGGACCAGGATAGAGGAATAACCCCTATGCCAGGCCCTCCAGAGATCATCCACCAACGCGACCAATGCCGTTTCTGTGCTGTACACAGGTCTGAAGCCAGACTGGAGCGGATCCAAATAGACAGCTTCATCCAGGTACTGGGGAAGCTGTCGCGCCACCACACTCACAACAACCTTCACAATAAAACGAAGGTTGGAGACTGGACGAAAGTTAGCCAAAACAGCCGGATCCAGGGATGGCTTCTTGAGGAGAGGCCTCACCACCACCTCTTTCAAGGCAGCCGGCAGGACACCCTCACTCAAAGAAGCATTGATAATCCCCTGGAGCCAGCCTCGTGTAACCTCCCGGGAAGCCAGCACCAACCAGGAGGGACACAGGTCCAATAAACATGTGGTCGCGTTCAGTCATCCCAAGATCCTGTCCACATCCTCAGGAACCACAGGATCGAACTCCTCCCAGATAACACTCTCAAGGCCTGCCTCGGTCATCTCGTCTGAACTAACCCAGTCGGCAGCCAAGTCTTCCCGAATCTGAGTTATTTTATCATCCAGATACTGTACAAAGTCCTCAGCTCGGCCCTGCAAGGGGTCCTCCCGCGCTCCCAGATGGAGAAGGGAGCGGGTCACCCTAAACAGGGCGGCTGGGCGGTTATCTGATGACGCGATAAGAGCGGCAAAATAGCTAGATTTTGCCGCTTTTATCGCCACTAGGTAGGTCTTAATATGAGACCTTACCAGTGTCAAGTCAGATTCGGAACGACTGGCCCTGCAACCGCTCTCTAGGCGTCTTTTCTGGCGCTTCATCTCCCTCAGCTCCTCGGAGAACCAAGGAGCTAAGTGAGTTCGGTGCCAGGTCAGAGTTAGCCAGGAATACCTTTGAGGATTTGAAATCTGCTGTTCCTCTAGGCAGATTTTGGGAAGTCTGCTGGCTTCCATCTGAGTCATTTTTAGCCAGTAGGCTACCGCCCTAGTAATTGTGTAGGTGTGCAGTGAAAAATGTCCCAATTCAGTTCTGACGGCTGCCGCCGAAGTGGAATTGTTTATCCCCAGCATCCTCCTTAACAAATTATTTTGAGTTCTCTCCAATATGGGGGCCTCTGTAAGACCCCAGATTTCGGCACCGTAGAGCATAATCGGAACAAGTTTAGCCTGAAAGACTTTACGAATTGGTAAAATCGAGGTTGGTTGAATACGTTTACTTAATTTGGATACAAAGCTTGCCCCAGTTCTGACCTTTTGAGAAAGTATTGATGGTGCAGAGTCCGACCACCTGCACTGGAAAAAAACAATTCCAAGGTAGTTATATTGGGTAACTTGCTAATCTTTGTGTCATTAATATGTCAATTATGCTTTTTATTCTTATCGCCAAAGACTAAAACTTTTGATTTAGCTACATTTATAGTCAAATGGTTTGTAGTACAATAACGTGAGAGCTTGGCAAGAAGTCTCCTCATCCCTATTTGGGTTCTAGAAAACAGCACTAAGTCATCGGTGTACATTAATACATTAATAAATCTTGAGCCTATTTGGGGGCTATGCATCAGAAGATCTTCCATCTGCGCTGGGATATCATTTATATAAAGGTTAAACAGAGTAGGGCCCAGCAGGCAGCCCTGCCTCACTCCTCTAGTTGTCGGTATGCTGTTTGTTGAGGCCCCATTTGCTGCATATCTGACTCTAATTGCCGTATTAATAGAGAATCCTGATCAACAAAATAAGTCTGGGGTCCATCCCCATGGCTTGTAGTTTCCTCCACAGATCTATAGAATCAAAAGGAGCGGTAAGGTCAATAAAGGTGGTATACAGCTTTTTCCCCTGGGTCTTGTATTTATTAATTAAGTGGGAAAGGACAAAACAATTGTCAATGGTAGACCTGCTCGATCTAAAACCTGCCTGCTCATTTGCCAGAATTTCCTTATCCAAGCACCAGTCCTCTATTTTATTTAGTAGATGCTTCGTATACATTTTTGAAATTATATTGAGAAGGCTGATGGGTCGATAGTTAGATGGGGCGGCTCTGTCACCTTTCTTGAAAATTGGAAAAACTATAGCTAACCTCCACCCTTCAGGGATTATCCCTACTTTATCGATATAAGTAAACAGTGCTACCATCACCGGTACCCAGAAATCAATGTTGGACCTAAAGAGTTCGGGAGACAGCAAGTCCTCTCCGGGGGCCTTCCCGACCTTTAAGGATTGTATTATATGTTTAACTTCAGTAGAGGTAACTGGTGTCCATTCTGGACATTTCCTTAATTCCTGCTGGAGAATATCCAGTTGCAAGACATTCGTTGTATTGTTACCGTCAAATAAAGCAAAATAGTGCTTCTCCCATTTTACTGCTGATATATCAGTGTCCATGAAGGGGGAACATTGTTTTAATATACCGGCTATCTTGTGCCAAAAGATCGTAGGGAATTGGGATTTCGCTGCCATTTCTACCTCTTTCCATATCCTGGTGTTATAGCTACTTTTCTTGTTTTTCAGGAGGGATTTGTATGCTCTCCTGAGTTGAACCATATTTGAATAATCACCATCCTGTCTGGACCAGTTAACTTTCCTAACTGCGGCTCTTAGATTTGCCCTCAACCTATGGCAATCGTCATCAAACCACTTTCTAGAGATCCCATCTACTTTGCTATCATTCTGGATCATTAAGTTCTTAAGAGTAGAAGTTAGCTCTATATAAGCTGGTATTGGGGTGTTGTCTCCGGGCTTAGATTGGGAAATTTCCCTTGCTAGCTGTCTGGCTTCGTCTGAGCCCAGATAAGTGGTCACAGATTCAACATCAAGTCTGTGCCAATATAACCTTTTGTAGTTATAAACCCGGGCATTTACTAAGGTGTCATTTCCTCTCTTAAATAAGGCCTAACTTCTGAAGAGAATGAAACCAGAGCCGTGATGGGAAAGTGGTCACTTTCCTCTCTAAATATAGCTCTTACATCTGAAAAATGGTGTACTAAACTAGAGGAAGTGCAAATATAGTCAATAGAGGTTGATGTTTTGTTGGACGAGAAAGTATAGGGATATATATACCCCTCACTCAGGCCACTACGTACTTGCATATCATTCATAAACAGCAGAGAAATTAACCTCTGGGCATATTTATTGGCCCTCTTGTCCATTGAGGACCAGGTGAACTGACTATAAAAGTATCCAGTTGGTACCAGGCCTCGCTTAGCATAGCTCTTCATTGAGGGGCCTAGTCTTGCATTAGTATCTCCAGCTAATATAATTTTTGCTTGAGGAAAGCGTCCCTTTATGTTGTGGCCCCGCCCTCTGAGCCTGTCCCATCGGAGGAAGAAAGCTCCGAGCATGAGGAAGAGGAGTCAGCCAGGCCTCCCTCTCCAGGCCCCTCCCCTCTGGCATTGTTTCAAGTGCCGGCTGAGGGAGAGGAAACAGCTGATTCGAGTCAAAGTGATAATGAAACATCATTCCTGGACGCACGCCTTCGAAGGCGTGATAAACGTTTGCAGCAGCTTGGGAGGCGTGCTAGGGATTAGAACTGAGTCACTGGACCACACCCCAGAGACTATATAATAGAGGGTAGTGGTCAAAGGATCCTTGTGACGAACAAAGCAAAACCTTGGAGTCACTAAAGCCTCGTCCGGAACTGCTGGGAGGAATATTATTTCTGCTTGGACTTTCTTGAACGTTCGTATCTTATCTGTCTATTTGTGAAAATAAAGTAACTTGGCAGACGGTGTGTCTATCGCTGCCAAGTTGGAGATAAGAACTGGGTGCATTCCAAAGTGTTTCCTTAACCCTCGACTGGCTGTGTGTGTGTGTGTGGGGACGGGGACAGATCATCTTGTTCGTCACCCCATACTCCATCGTTAACCCACGATGGACCAACAGCTGCAGCAGCAGATACAGCAGATGCTGGAGGCCAATCAGCTTCTGCAACAGCAAGTAGCACAGCTAACTGCCCAACTTGCTTTGGGAAATGCTCCTGCAGTTCCACCTCCTCCCCCTCCCCGTCCGAGATGCCCAGTGAATGTGCCAGATAGGTTTTCTGGGCAGCAGGAGATGTTTCCGGCCTTCTTGGGACAATGCCAACTGTTTATGGCAATGAGGCCGGAGGATTTTCCGGATGACCGGGCTCGGGTGGCATTTGTTATCAGCTCCCTCTCGGGCACTGCCGCCCGATGGGCCACGCCCCTGTTGTTGCAAGATAGCCCCTTGCTCCTGGACTTTCAGGGCTTTTTACAACACCTGCGCACCATGTTTGAGGACCCCCTCCGGGTGCAGACGGCAGCGAGGCGCATCAAGGACCTCCGCCAAGGCAAGCGCCCCCTGCAGGACTATATTGCAGAGTTCCGACTGCTAGGCCAGGATTCGGCCTGGAATGAGGTGGCGCTGATGGACGCTTTCCAGGACGGCCTTTCTGACGAGATGCAGGACGAGCTGGTTCGTGTGGAGGCGCCACCGACCCTCGACGCGCTGGTGACCCAATGCCTGCGCATCGACGCCCGCTTGCAACGGCGACGGCCCCGTCGGGCTCTTCCGGAACCATCGACAGCGTCGGCACCCCCGCGTTTCGCACCGACAGCGCTCCGGACCGCACAGCGTTTTGTGGCGACGGCTGAGGAGCCTATGGAGCTCGGAGCAGCCAGACCTCAACTGACGGCCCAGGAGCGGATGCGGAGACGTCAAGGGGGGTTGTGCCTCTATTGCGGCGAGGCGGGACATTTTGCCGCCTCGTGTCCCCGGAAGCGGAGTGGACCGCTCAAGCCTGTTCCGGAGTCTCGGCGTGACCTGCCGGGAAACGGGCCAGGCCTGGCCTAGGGGAAACTCTGGGTCAGGCACGTGACCATGCCCCGCCGGAGTCGGCGGCTGTGGACTGTGAGCCCCCTCGGCACCTGATTTTGAACACCCAGGTGTTGTTGGCTAACCGGTCGGAGGGGCTCCAGGCGCACGCGCTGGTGGACTCGGGGGCCACCACGAACTTTATGGACCAGGCCTTTGTGGCCCATTACAAAGTCCCCTTGGTTCCAGTGGACCCTCCGTTGAGGGTTGAAACTATAGATGGGCGGGAACTCGTGGCGGGACCCATCAAAACCGCTACCCAGCCCTTGCGCCTCGCCATTGGAAACCACGAGGAGGCGATCCAGTTTTACGTAACGGCGGATCTGCACTTTCCCTTGGTCCTGGGGATGGCCTGGCTTCGGGCGCACGACCCTCAGGTGGCGTGGTCGAGAAACGCCATCTCGTTCCCGAGCCTGCAGTGTGTCGACGACCTTCGCCACACCTGCGCCGGCCAGGACGTCTCTGCCCCAAACGTCTCCTTGCCTCCGGAGCTGACGCCCTTCGCCGACGTGTTCAGCGAGAAGGAGGCGGACCGCTTGCCCCCGCACCGACCCTACGACTGTGCGGTGGACCTAATGCCCAACGCGCCCCTGCCCTCGGGACGCCTGTACTCCATGTCGGAGCCCGAGCTGGCCGCCTTACGGGACTTTCTGGAAAAGAACCTGGCCCGTGGGTTCATCCGGCCTTCGACCTCCCTGCTCTCGGCCCCGGTCCTCTTCGTTAAAAAGAAGACGGGGGACTTGCGCCTGTGTTGCGACTACCGGCGCTTGAACGCCATCACAGTGCGAAATCGCTACCCCCTGCCGCTGATCCCGGAGCTGATGGAGAGGTTGCGGGAGGCCTCGATCTTCACTAAGCTCGATCTCCGAGGGGCTTACAACCTGGTGCGCGTGAGAGAGGGGGACGAGTGGAAGACGGCGTTCGGCACGCGGTACGGACACTTCGAGTATACCGTCATGCCGTTCGGGTTGACCAACGCCCCCGCGGTCTTCCAGCACTTGATGAACGATGTGTTCCGGGACATGCTGGATCGGTTCGTGGTGATCTACTTGGATGACATTTTGATCTATTCCCGGACCCTGGAAAGTCACCTCCAGCATGTCCGCCAGGTCCTGCAGCGCCTGCGGGAGCACCAGCTCTATGCGAAGTTGGAGAAATGCTACTTCTTCCAGACTTCCATAGAGTTCCTCGGGCACATCATCACCCCCGAGGGCATCGCGATGGACCCGCACAAGGTGGAGGCCTTGCGCAGTTGGGAACCCCCGCGTCGGGTGAAGGACGTCCAGCGTCTGTTGGGATTCGCCAACTACTATCGGACCTTCATCCCGGGCTTCGCCACCCTGACCTTGCCGTTGACCCAGCTCCTTCGGAAGAAGGTCCCGTTCCAGTGGGGGCCCCCGCAGCAGCAGGCCTTCGAGGTCCTCAAGCAGGCCTTCCTCACGGAGCCAGTCCTGAGGCACCCCAATCCACACCGTCCGTTCGTGGTGGAGACGGACGCGTCCAACGTGGCGATTGGGGCGGTGCTGCTACAGGCTCCGGTGGATGGCGGCACTCTTTTTCCCTGCGCATACTACTCCCGGAAACTCAACCCTTCCGAGCGCAACTACACCATCTGGGAAAAGGAGTTGCTGGCCATCAAGGCCGCGTTCGAGGCTTGGCGACATCACCTCGAGGGGGCCCGACACCAGGTGGAGGTGCGGACGGACCATCGGAACCTGGAGCACCTCACCACGGCACGGAAGTTGAACCAGCGGCAGATCCGGTGGTCGTTGTTTTTCGCCCGGTTCAACTTCCACGTCACCTACATTCCGAGCAACCTCAACCAGAGGGCGGACGCGCTATCCCGTAAGCCGGAATACTTTTGCCCCAAGGACTCCCCTGTTCCCGAGACCCGGGACTTCCTCTCGGAGCTGCAGGCAGTGCAGCAACTGGTGCGGCGGCAGCTGATCCGGGCGAAAGAGGATTATAAACGGTTCGCCGATCGCGCCCGCCGGGCGACGCCACCACTGGAAGTAGGAGATCGGGTGTGGTTGTCCACGAAACACCTCCCCACGGACCGGCCGGTGAGGAAACTGGCCCAACGCTTTATCGGTCCCTTCCCTATCGAGGCGGTCATCAATCCGGTGGCCTACCGGTTGACTCTACCCCGCTCCATGCGGCTCCACCCTGTTTTTCATCGGTCCCTCCTGGTCCCTGAGGCCCCCGCGAGCCATCTCCGCCGCCCGCCGACGCCTGCCCCCCCAGCCGCAGCCGACGAGGACGATGCCTCGACGTACGAGGTGGACAGTATCCGGGACTCCCGTTGGCTGAAGGGGCGCTTCCAATACCTCATTGCCTGGAAGGGGTACGGGCCCGAGGATTTCACCTGGGTGGATGCATCTGCCGTTCAGGCCCCTGACCTGGTGCGGGCTTTCCACGAACAGTTCCCGTCCCGACCCCATCCCGACCGTCAGACCCGGGGGAAGGGCCCTGCGGTGGGGGATAGTGTTGTGGCCCCGCCCTCTGAGCCTGTCCCATCGGAGGAAGAAAGCTCCGAGCATGAGGAAGAGGAGTCAGCCAGGCCTCCCTCTCCAGGCCCCTCCCCTCTGGCATTGTTTCAAGTGCCGGCTGAGGGAGAGGAAACAGCTGATTCAAGTCAAAGTGATAATGAAACATCATTCCTG
The DNA here is from genome assembly GCF_029215685.1 of Pituophis catenifer annectens. Classification (NCBI taxonomy): domain Eukaryota; kingdom Metazoa; phylum Chordata; class Lepidosauria; order Squamata; family Colubridae; genus Pituophis; species Pituophis catenifer. The sequence continues at coordinate 30,547,458 of NW_027256887.1, forward strand.
GACGCACGCCTTCGAAGGCGTGATAAACGTTTGCAGCAGCTTGGGAGGCGTGCTAGGGATTAGAACTGAGTCACTGGACCACACCCCAGAGACTATATAATAGAGGGTAGTGGTCAAAGGATCCTTGTGACGAACAAAGCAAAACCTTGGAGTCACTAAAGCCTCGTCCGGAACTGCTGGGAGGAATATTATTTCTGCTTGGACTTTCTTGAACGTTCGTATCTTATCTGTCTATTTGTGAAAATAAAGTAACTTGGCAGACGGTGTGTCTATCGCTGCCAAGTTGGAGATAAGAACTGGGTGCATTCCAAAGTGTTTCCTTAACCCTCGACTGGCTGTGTGTGTGTGTGTGGGGACAGGGACAGATCACTTTAAAGTAGCTAATAATGAATCTAATTCATCCCACAAATCCCTTCCTAGAAGGTGGAGTGAAAAAGGAGCAATATATACATTATTTAAGATTAAGTCCATTCCCCTGAACGAAAATCTAATAGGCAGAATATATTGGAATTGAGGGTCTAAAGAAATTTCTTCACCCTTCCATCCTGTATCCCTTTTGACCATCGTGGTTAGGCCCCCAATTGCCCTCCCTCTTAAATTGACTTTGCCTGCCGGTTTATGCCATGAGGCAAAGCCCAGTAAGCTGATCTGTAGATCATTAGTAGTCAGCCAGGTTTCTTGAAGGAGGATGAGATGATGTGTTGAAATCAGTTTTATAAAATCCATCTGGTTTGCAGTGCCTTTCCAGCCAGCTATATTCCAGGACAGGAGGGAAAGGCTAGGGATATAAGATGCCTTAGTTATTGGCCATTTGTTGTCTAGTCAATCACCCCGAGGCACTACTCCTTGTGTCCCTCCCTCCACCCTTCTGGAGGAGGGGCCTGGAATTACTACCACCACCTTCTTTGGAGTGCCAAAGGAGTCAAAAGTAGTCTCTGGTTGTTGCGGAAGTGTCTCACCCGTTCTTAAGGAAGACAAGACAGGTGAGGGCAGTTGCACACTTGGGGGAGGGTGAACTTCTGCCGCTACGTTCATGGTCTTTGTTTCTTTGAAAAGTCTTTTCCCTTCCCTTCTATCCCGCTGGACGGACTTAACAACTTTAGGCCTTGTCTGATCATGCTTTCCCCGTTCTTCCAACTTGGACAGCCTTCTCATTAAACTGCAGGCTTCTACTAGCGAAGATCTTAACAAGTCAAATTCAATTAACATCGACCTTTACTCCTTTGGAGACAAATTCGCTGATTATAACATCCTCGGGCTTATCGGTACTTGCCTTCATATGTGGGACCTTCCTGGTCTGGTCTGTCTCCATAGTTTCTCTGGATTCTAGAGGAAAGACCCTGGAGGTAGCAAAGTGGTTCCTGGATACGATTTTTGATGTTTGGTTGAGTCCTTGTAAAAGCGGTTTAATAGGCCCACTCGAGAAGACTCTTGTAGGAATGACTTCAAATCTGAGCAGGGATCCTTTTCTTTTCATTACAGCATTCGGAATAGTATTGCTGTCAAAATGCAGTATTAGTCGAACACAATTTTTTTTTTTTTTTTTAAATTTGATTTATATGCCGCCCTTCTCCGGAGACTCAGGGCGGCTTACAATGCGTTAAGCAATTGCTATGCTGGGGAAGTTTTTTGTATCTGAGTAGATCTATTAATAAAGGATCAGATTTCAATAGCTGTGCAAGTGAGAGAATTATCCTTTCCTTTGAAGTCCATCGTCCTCTATTGCATGGGATTTTCCTTATCCTTAAAGCAATTTGTTTCTTTAACAACCTTCTTCCTTGATAAGGGTTGACATCAGTACTTGGAATGCTTTGTTGTTTGGATTGAGATCTTAAACCCTTCCACTCTCTCCGCGCATCGGGAAGGAGTGCAGTCTCACCTTCCTTAGCTGCAGGGTGAGGGTTATTTAAATATTGAAAGATCCTCTCGATGTCTCGATAATTGATCCAGTATCTCTCAGCGAAATTAAATATCGCAACTGTCAGGTTTCGTTGCTATCTTAAATAAACTTCATTTTCAAACGCAAAGTCTCTAATGAATCTTTTTCTTTATTTAAGAATAGAGAATGACATTCCTGAACTCTGTTGCAGCCAAGATTGGCACCTCCTTCCACATCCCTCCCTTTCCGTTCTTCAACCCCAATGTCTCATTGGCCACTATGCAGATCCATCTCTTCGTCCCATGCACTTTCTCTTCACAAGAATTCCCCCCTCCCTCTGTTGCCCAAGTAACGCTATCTGCTGAAGAGCCAGGAACTAGGTGAAAGTTCATCCCAGCATTAAGCAAGTCTTCCTGTGTCTTTTATGTCAGCGCTGAAAGAGATAACAATTTGGAACGCTGACAGCAACAATTTATCTTCCCTCGGCAATCATAGTTAAAGTAGGCCTTGATGATGGTCTCAGCCGAGGCACCATGGAGGTAAAAACCAATGTCCTTTCCAAACAGCGGCTTATCTTCCACTCCCACTTCTTTGCTATCTTCTATTTTCAGAATTGTTTAAATTGTTTAAATTATTTCACAGGGGAAATATGTGGGAGAAAGAAATATGTGGGAGAAAGAAACTAAAAAGCTGCTAGAGTTTCATTAAAAGCAGGCCTACCCGAGGACTAGTGATAAACGTCCATGCTTTTCTGGTGGATGAACTCAGAAAACATCAGATACAGTATAGATGGGAAATTCAAACTGGATTGGTGGTGGATTATTCAGGACAGAGATTCCGTCTTAATACATTATGGAAAGCAAGGGATTTCTACTTTAATGTATTGAAGGCTGGAGGTTCCTCTTCTCCAGAAACCAGAAGAAGAAAGGAAATAGAGGAAACAAGAATGGGAGTGAAAGAAATTACCCAGGCTCTGGCAGAGGCTCAAGGAGGGGCTTTGATTGTTGAAGAAGATTCACTACAATTTACGAGCTCTGCCCAAGATATGGAGTTATTTGGCAAAATAGAGGAGCTGAGGGATCAAAGGCAGACTCGAGCAGCAAAGAAACACCAAGAGGAATTAAAGGTGCAGCAAGCTCAGATCAAAGCACAAGAAACCACAAAATCAGAAGCAGTGGGAGGAGCTAGGCCGAAGATCAAAGTGAAAGATGACCTTCAGCTGATGCTTGAAAAGCTTCAAAGTGCCAAAAATGGCAAGTAAATTTCTAACTTGGAATGTCAATGGATTAAATTCACCGCAAAAGAAGAGGAAAATATTTCATTATCTGAAGCGTACAAAAATGACATTATATGCTTATAAGAGACACACATTAGAATGCAAAATCAAAAATATTTAACAAATGCAAGATTGGGGACACATTTTATAGCATCTGCACCAGAGAAGAAAAATGGTATACTTATATATCTAAAAAAAGACTTAATTGCTAAATTAATTGAAGCATATCCACAAGAAGATATATTGCAATTGAAATCTTAATAAAAGGGAAAAAAACATTATTGATTGGACTATATGCACCGAATCAGCAACAAGAAAGTTTTTATAAGACTTTACATGCTAAATTAATACAGTGGAATTATAAAACACATATAATGATGGGAGACTGGAATGGAGTTTTGGATATTAAAAAGGATAAAAAAGGATCTCTACAAAATATTCAAACACGTGCTAGATTGCCCAAATCTTTTTTTGATATGATGGAGGATATGGAGCTGAGTGATATTTGGCATGAGAGGAATGGAGAAGAGAAAGATTTTACTTTTTTTTCTGACAGACATCAGTCATTTTCCAGGATTGATTTTATATTATTTTCTAATGAATTCCTTTCTAGGGTGAAGAAAACGAAGATATGTCCAAGAACATTAACAGATCATAGTCTGGTTTGGATGGAATTAGAATATGAAAAGGCACCCAGGAAGTCCTGGAGGCTGAATGAAAATTTGTCTAGATATGAGGAAAATGTGAAAGAATGTAAACAATTTATGAAAGAATTTTTTGTTATGAATTTGCATAAAGGTACACCTATGGAGATGGTTTGGGATGCAAGTAAGGCATATATGAGAGGTATTTTAATTTATTTGAATAATAAACATAGACGTAAACAGGAAAGGAAATGGAAGGAGTTAGAAGAAGAAATAAAAAATAAAGAGCAAGTATTAATTTTAAACCCAACTGATAAGAAAACAAAAGAAGCAATTAATTTATTGCAAGGGCAATTTAATATGTTGATAGCAGATCAGGTAGCAACTAATTTGCAATATGCATAACTCCTTTTGTAATGCGAATAAACCAGGCAGATGGTTGGCGTATTTGCTTAGAAAAAAACAAAAGCTACATACTATAGAGAAAATAGAATATAAGGGTAAAGAGGTGTACCAGCAAAATATGATTAAAAAAGCATTTTCAGAGCTTCCGGTTCTGGTCGCCGTCGTCGCCAGACGGTCTTTTATGACCGCCAGCCCCGCCGCCCATAAAGAGCCGCCTTCACAGCTGAGAGGCAGTTCGAAAAAACTCTGTTTCTTTGAAGAAGCCTGAGGAGAGCCGGCGAGAGCAGGTAGAGCCCCTGTGAAGTCCCCAGAGTGGGTTTTTTTTTTTTTTGCCTCTGGGGAGGAAGCAGGATGAGGCTCCCTATACAGCTCGCCGAGGCTCCGGGCACCGGGGGAACTCTGCTTGTTGCAGAGCTAGACGACGCGACCAACGTAATTAGTCATTTACCAAAATAAACAGGATGAAATCCGGATCTGGAATCCAAAACTGCAAGTATATATATTAGCCCTGTGATTGGATTTAAGAATGAAGAAAGAGTGAAAGTTTAAAATGGCATCCGGCTTTAGCTGCTTGAAAAGAAAAAGAAAAAAGCTGAAAGCGAAAGTGGACTTGCCTGATTGTTTCAGTATGCTACAAAGTATCTAAAATAACAGCGCTGGTTACAAGAGAAGGGAAAAGTTTTTTTTTTCTTATGTTCTATCTCCCTTAGAGACTTGATTAACTCTGAGAGGATTTTATGCTGGCAAAAAGGGAGAGAAGACTTCCTTCTTAAAAAGAATTGGTCTGCATGGCAGCATGGCTTTAAAGCTAGATAATAAAGCTGTATGGGGCAGTTCCCCTATTTATAAGTCACAAGAGCAGTTTCTAAGCTTGCAGACTCAAAGCCAGAATTTTAAAGACTTGAAGGAATTTATTATTAAGGCTTTGATGAGACAAGAGGTGGCTATGGATCAGAAGTTTGAGAAATTTCAACAGGAAACCAAGGAGTTGGTTCAAGAAAAGTATGACAAGATGAAACGAGATATTTTGACAGTCCTGACTGGCTTCTCAGAAGTAATTGTCCAGATTGATAAAAAAATGGAAGAATTCAGTTTAGAAGTAGAGTCTAAAATGAAGGAAATTGATTATAAGATCTTTAATGTGGACAATAGAATGCAAAGGATTGAAAATGAAGTAACAATGATGCAATTCAAATTTATGGAATCTGCTGTAAGACTGAGGGGGATAAAGGAAAACAACAGAGATTTGAGAAGGATTTGTGTTGATGCTTTGGCTGTGATGTTAAAGGTTAGCTCTGAAGAGGTTTTGTCTAAAATTGACAAGATTTATAGAGTGAATTCTTGGGTGGCAAGGCAAAGGCAATTGCCCAGAGATGTAGTGATATACTTTAAAGATAAAAGAATAAGAAATGACATATTGCAACAAAAAGTCTTTTGTTTCTACCTTACAAGTGGATGGAAGGCAGATTGGGATTTACAAAGGGTTGCCGCCTAAGATGCTAAAAGATAGAAAAGACTTTGGATTTTTGGTGACTGAACTAAAGAAACAACAGATTCCATATAGATGGGATGTCCCAGTTGGCATAAGATTGACGTATCAAGGAGAAAGATATCGATTAAATACTGTTGAAAAAGCGGAAGAATTTTATCGCAATGTTTTTAAAATTGGCCCAACATCTCCATGTATATTGTTAGCGTCAGGAATATAGGAGGGAGATAAAGAAAAGCAAATTGAACAAAAGATTGAAGTCCAGTGAAAGCAGATAGAGGTGGAGCCAATGGAAATACAAGGAATCACAGGGGGCTCTTTGGATGACCCGTGCTCGGATCATCCTTTAAAGGTTTTAGGTGGACCACTTAAAAACACAAGAGAAGCGGCTTTGGATCTTGATCTGATGTCCTGCAAAGTTAAAGATCAGCATACAACCCGAACAGCATACAAACAAATTCCAGAAAAACAACAACAGCAGAGGTTCAAGCCAGCACAAGGCAAGAAAAAAAGCAGGTTCCACAAAACTAGAAAGTTTTAGACCAATATTTTTTTCTGAATATGATTATAAAATTTTTGCAAAATTATTACCCAACAGATCAATGCCAGTTATCTAAGGACCGATTTATGTTTATGCAGGACATATAGAAGGCAGATATATGAAAGATAATGTGAGGCAAATTATAGACTTATTGGACTATCTTGAGAAGAATAAACAGATCCCTGCAGTGCTGGTGTTTAAGCATGTGGAGAAGGCCTGTAATTGAGTGAATTGGAACTTTCTATTATAGATTTTAAGAAAGATGGATTATGTGTATGTTGAAGGGAATAATTATGAGGCAAGAGGATTATGGAACAAGGGCATTTGCAGTGGATCTGGTTGTCAACCTAACATGGTCAATGGATTTAATAATCTAGATGAAAGACTTTGCAGAAGATATCATATGGAATATAAATATAAAGTCACTCGGGGGGGGGGTTATACATAAAAGTACTCTTCAATGATGGGGGCAGATGGCAACTAAAGACACTAAATACACTGTTGGAAGAAGGATCTGATGTGATTGTTTAGATTTTATAAATAATTATATGGTGGACCTGCGGGAAAGTGGGTGAAATGAAACTGATATGGTATATGGTGATAGGTTAGGTTATATTGGAAAAGGGATGTTATTGAAGAATGGACTCTGAAGGTGGCCAGTCTTGCAGAAATGGTGAAGTTATCAGCATATATAAAAGACCGGACACAAGAGATTTATATAAGGGAGAGGAGGATATGGGTAGATTATGTGTAGAATAAATACTAAACTAGGAAGTACCGGATAATTCTTAGATGAATGTTGTCTAGAAATGTATAGTTTACAGGGGATAGTATACTAGAATGTTAGGAAGAAATGTATAATACACAGGGGGTAGAATAGATGGGCGGTAAAGTATTATATAACATGATTTGGATTTGGATTTCATCCTGGGGAAGCCATGGGGGGAGGGTAGGGTAAGGGAGGACTAGGGAGGGAAAGGGGGGTGGGGAAAGGGGGAAAAATTTGTATTTGTAAAAGTTTTTCAATAAAAAAAAAAAAGCATTTTCAGAATTTTATACCAAGTTGTATACTAGTGATAAGATTCAAGGTATAGATATAGATAAATATTTACAGAGGGGGAATATCTCCATAATCTCAGAAGAACAAAGGGAAGGATTGAATCAATTGATAACTGTGGAGAAAATTATTTTAGCAATTAAACAATTGAAGGTGGGAAAAGCCCCCGGGACAGATGGGTTGACAGCAGTTTATTATAAAAATTTGCAGGCAGAAATGGTGCAACCACTTAAAGAATTATTTAATAAAATACAAACTGGAGGACAAGTGCCTCCTTCCTGGAGAACAGCATTTATTTCCCTGATTCCAAAGGAAGACCAAGATCATACTCGGCCAAAAAACTATAGGCCTATTTCATTGTTAAATACAGATTACAAGATCTTTACTAAAATATTGGCAAATAGGTTGATGCCAGTTATGCAACAAATGACTCATAATGACCAAACCGGTTTTATTAATAAGCGATATATGAAGAGTAATGTAAGACAAATAGTTAATATATTGAAGTATTTGGGGAAAAACAAGCAGGTCCCTGCGGTGCTTATATTTTTAGATGCGGAAAAAACATTTGATCGATTGAACTGAAATTTTTTATTGAAAATAATTGAAAAGATGCAATTTGGAGAGTACTTTATACAATCTATTAAGGCAATATATCAGCAACAAACAGCACAAGTAATAATTAATGGTAGTTTAACAGAAACCTTTAATATAGAAAAGGGAACAAGACAAGGATGTCCTTTATCTCCATTATTGTTATTTTGACTCTGGAAATTTTGTTGAATAAAATACGTGGTTCAGATAAAATAAGGGGAAATAAAATTAGGATTGAGGATTACAGGGTACGAGCATTCGCAGACGACCAGGCTGTGACTTTGACCCAACCAATTAATTCGGTTATAGGTTTAATGGATATAATTAACCAATATGGACAAGTCTCTGGATTTAAAATGCAGGGAAAACGAAGATAATAATTAAAAATATGGTTACAAGTCAAAAAGAAGAAATTGAAAGAATAACAGGATTTGAATCAGTTAAGAAGGTTAAATATTTAGGGGTTTATATCACAACATCAAATGCGAAATTATACAAGTATAATTATGAAGTACTCTGGCAAAAAATCCAGAAAGAGATGGAGAGTTGGAAAAAATTGCAATTATCATTGCTGGGAAGGATAGCTGCAGTAAAGATGAATATTTTACCAAAGTTCTTATTTCTTTTCCAAATGATACCAATACTGAAAAAAGATGGAAATTTGAACGAATGGCAGAAGGGTATTACCAATTTTGTGTGGGCAGGAAAGAGACCAAGGATAAAATGGAAAATAATGCAAGATATACATGAAAGAGGAGGTCTCAAAATGCCTAATTTAAGATTGTATTATGAGGCAGCTGTGCTCTCAGCAATTAGTGATTGGATTAATTTAACAGAAGAGAGAATATTGAATATTGAAGGGTATGATTTGTTATATGGATGGCATGCATATTTACTATATGATAAAAAGGTGGATAAGAATTTTAAAAGTCATATACTAAGAAATGCATTGTTACATGTATGGAAAAAGTATCAATATAAATTAAATAACAAATTACCTGTTTGGACAATACCTAGACATATGATAGAAAATATAAGTGTGGAGCAGAAACAAGATGTGACTACTTATAAAGAGCTTCTTATTTTGGAAAGAGGTATATTGCAATTAAAATCTTTAGAGGTATTAAAGGAAGAAAGGAAAATTCAAACCTGGTTTCAGTATGGGCAATTGTATACTAGGTGGAAAGAAGATCAGAAAATTGGTATTGTGCAAAATGAAGAAAATTTAATAAAACAAATCAGAGATCAAAGTCCAATGCATATTAAAAGGTTGTATAATGCACTGATAGAAATAGATTCAGAAACTGAATTAGTGAAGGATTGTATGATTTGGGGAATCAATATCTATGGATGTATGGGAGAAAATTTGGGTTAGAAAAGTGAAGTTTACTCAAGCCCAAAATCTAAGAGAAAATTTTTACAAAACGTTTTATAGATGGCACTTAGATCCCCAAAAGTTAGCCTGTATGTACCCGAATTTACAACCTATATGTTGGAGATGTAAATGTGATGATGCAACGTATTTTCATGTATGGTGGACATGTAAGAAAATTAAGGCATTTTGGATTAAGATATGGTGGATTATATAAAATATTCTTAAAAGGAAGATAAAATTTACTCCACAGTTGTTTTTACTGGGTATAATTGAAGGATGTACAGTTATAGAGACTAATCTGATCTTGAATTTAATAACGGCAGCCAGACTTTTGGTGGCGCAATACTGGAAGAAGTACTTGTGTCTAATGTTGAAGCACAAGTATGAAGAGCAGGGTTTTACAGCTAGTTTCTTTTTTTTTTTATTGAAAAAATTTTACAAATACAAATTTTCCCATTTCCCCCCCCTTTCCCTCCCTAACCCTCCCTAACCCTCCCCTCCCCCCGTGACTTCCCCAAGATGAAATCCAAATTCAAATCATATTGTATAATACTCTCTCTGCCCATGCTCGAAGATGGCGGTGTCAGGTTAGCTCCCGGTCTGATGATGGGGGCTATTTGGTCTTTTCGGGGGGTGTAGGGTCGCTAAATCCATCTGCAACCCTGAGCCCCAGCGAGGAGAGCCCCTGCCCAACCTGGGGAGGATTTTTACTCCCTCTGTGACATCATGGTTGGAGTGAGGGGCTAGCGGTTGGGGAGAGGCCCTGGAGATGCTGAGGACGCCGAGGATGCCGCGGAACGCCGCAAAATTGATAGCGGCGGCGGCGGCGACGCTGTGGAACCACCCTGGGCGCTGCAGAACTGCCTGGAGTTCTGCGAGGTTATGGCGGTGATGATGGCGCCATAAAACAGCAGAGGGCGCCGAGAAGGCAATGGCAGCGATGGCGGCAGCAGCAGCGGTAGCGGCAGTAGCAGCGATGGTGGGAGCAGCTTGGTGTGGCCGCAGGGAGTCATCTGGCTGCGGTCTTTATCTTCCATCAAAGAAGAGGGGTTGGAGGGGGATGGCGGCTCCGGCGGTAGTGCGAACGGCCGTGGGGCGATGCCCCCCTCCTCCCCCCCACACTCAAAGCAACAGAGCCAAGGCGGTGCTGGCGGTGGAGGCCAGTTGGCGGCGCTGGTTGCCCCCCCCTCAGATGCATCTGTTTATGGTGCTGGGGTGGGGGGGGTGACACTGGCGCCGGTGATGGCATCTGCCGCAAAATGCTGCAATGGTAGTCTGCTGAGAGTGAAGAGGAGAAGCTGAGGTGAGGAGGCCTGGACTTATAGATCGGCAGAGGAGGAGATGTTACCCTCCTCTGGGGATACTGTTTCCCCCCCTCCCTCTCCCCGCCTCCCCCCTCCTTTATGGGGGGAGGGGTTTATGAACTGCTACACTCTGGACACTTTGGACCCCCCCCCCCATCATGTTCCACTCAAGCCCTCGCTGGTAGGAAAAGACTGAGCACCATTTGAAAGAACTGAGGGATTTTCTGTATCCCAACGGAGAGGATAGAACACTGTTCCCGTTAACTTTTCGTAACGGAACCGGCTGTCATGAGAGGATGGTTGGCTATTAGCCTCCGTTGGAGAAAAAGAACATTGGACCTTCTCCCTGTCGTGAGAGGACAGTGGAGTCCAGCTCTATAAATGGATATTTTGTGACCTTTATGCTCAGTTATCCCTTTGGACTATGATAGACTCCCGGACTGGCCTTCCTTTCCCATCTTTGGTTCGGTTGATGCTCCAAAAAGCCGACCTTCTCGCGCTGCGAGACTCCCCCCTCTCGCAGGCCTGGCCCTCCACGTTATCGAGGGCCTATCTTGATGACGGGCTCTGGAACCCCGAGAGATGGCATGCAGCGAAGAGGGGGTTGAGGGGTTTTTTAGCCAATTTTTTAAGGAAAATTTTAAGGGGACCTGGGAGGGAGGGAGGGGGTTGTAAAAGCGGACCTGGGGGGCTCCAGATAGTGACTGAGCGGGATGATGGGTCGATTAGTTGCGGCAGGGGGGTCGTGAAAGGAAATTTAACCGGGGAGCAGGGGGACGACAGGAAGGGCTGTGAAATTGAAATAATGAGTGGGAGGGGCAGGTATGACGGGCGCAGGGGGTCATATCAAGTGTCGGGGGTGCGCATGCGCTGTCTCTGAGCGAGTGCGCACTCCTGCCCCCAATGCGTGACTCGTGTCCTGGGTTGTGTAGAGTCTCAGGCCCAGGGTCCGCGGCTGATGTTGTGTAATGCCAGGTCGGTGGTTAATAAATCCCCCCTCATTAGTGATCTTATTTTGGAGGGGGGTATGGACCTGGCAGGTATTACGGAGACCTGGTTGGGCCAGGAGGGGGGGTCCCCCTTGTCGAGATGTGCCCGCCAGGTTTCCGTGCATTTCATCAGCCAAGGGCCCAGGGGAGGGGTGGGGGAGTGGCGGTGATTATTAGGGAAAGTCTTTGTCCGAGGGAGACCACTGTTCCTCAGATAGCCGGACGTGAGTCCCTTTGTGTGAAGTGGGGCTGTGGGGTGCAGATGGGTTTGCTGACTACATACCTGGCTCCCTGCCACGTGGCAGCGACCCTGCCCGAGCTACTCGACGTCGTTGCCGGAGTGGCGGTTGATACCCCCAGACTTATTGTCATGGGGGATTTCAAACTTCCATCCGCAGGTGAGGCGTCAGAGGCGGCTCGGGAGTTCATGGCTTCCATGACGGCCATGGACCTGACCCAGTTAGTTCAAGGCCCCACTCACATAGGGGGACACACTCTGGACTTGATTTTTGTCTCTGGTCAGTGGTTGAATGATCTTGGTAGAGGGGACCTAGATATTAAACCCTTGTCATGGACAGATCATTCGCTCCTCCAATTGGACTTTCCTACCGCCTTCCCCCGCCGCAGGGAGATGGAACCGACCAGATGGTTCCGTCCCAGGTGCCTGATGGACCCCGAAAGGTTCCTGACGGAGCTTGGGCCGTTCCCTGAGACTCTAACACATGACTCGACTGAAGAGCTGGTGACCGCCTGGGAAAGGGCAGCCACTGGAGCTTTGGACCGCGTCGTGCCTTTGCGGCCTCTGACCCGATGCCGATCTCAATTGGCTCCTTGGTTCTCTGAGGAACTGAGAGAGATGAAGCGTCGGAAAAGACGCCTAGAGAGCATTTGGAGGACTAGTCAATCCGATTCCGACCGGACACAGGTGAGGTCTTATATCAAGACCTACCTAGTGGCGATAAAAGTGGCAAAATCTAACCATTTTTCCACTCTTATCGCATCTGCAGAGAACCGCCCAGCCGCCTTGTTTAGGGTGACCCACTCCCTTCTTCGGGGGGGAGTGCGGGAAGATCCCTTGCAGGGTCGTGCTGAGGATTTTGTGCAATTCCTGCACGATAAAGTCACTCGGATTCGGGATGGCTTGGACTCCGACTGGATGAGTCCACGGGAGGAGACGAGGGCAGGTCTTGAGAATGTTATCTGGGAGGAGTTTGATCCTGTGACTCCCGAGGATGTGGACAGGGTTCTGGGTAAGATTAGTGCCGCCACATGTTTATTGGACCCATGTCCCTCCTGGTTGGTGCTGGCCTCCCGGGAGGTTACACAAGGCTGGCTCCAGGGGATTATAAGTGCTTCTCTGAGTGAGGGTGCCTTTTCTGCCGCCTTGAAAGAGGCGGTAGTGAGGCCCCTCCTCAAGAAGCCTTCCCTGGACCCGGCTGAATTAGCCAACTATCGTCCAGTCTCCAACCTTCGTTTTGTGGCGAAGGTTGTTGAGAGCATGGTGGCACGACAGCTTCCCCGGCACCTGGATGCAGCTATCTATCTAGACCCGTACCAGTCGGGCTTCAGGCAGGGGTACAGCACAGAAACGGCATTGGTTGCGTTGGTGGATGATCTCTGGAGGGCTCGGGACAGGGGTTGCTCCTCTGTCCTAGTCCTATTAGACCTCTCAGCAGCTTTTGATACCATCGACCATGGTATCATGCTGCAGCGGTTGAGGGGGTTAGGAATAGGGGGCACCGTTCTGCGGTGGTTCTCCTCCTTCCTCTCCGACCGCTCGCAGTTTGTGTTGGCAGGGGGACAGAGGTCGACCTCGAGGCATCTCGCATGGGGAGTGCCGCAAGGGTCGGTCCTCTCGCCCCTCCTGTTTAACATTTATGTGAAGCCGCTGGGTGAGATCATCCGTGGTTTTGGGGTGAAGTGTCATCTGTACGCTGATGATACTCAGCTGTACATCTCCACCCCAGACCACCCCAACGATGCCCTTGATGTGATGTCCCGCTGCCTGGAGGCCGTGCGGGTCTGGATGGGGAGGAACAGGCTCAGACTCAACCCCCCCAAGACCGAGTGGCTGTGGCTTCCGGTGCCCCAATATAGTCAGCAGTCTATCGCTGACTATTGGGGGTGAATCTTTGCCCCCCCACAGAGAGGGCTCGCAATCTGGGTGTCCTCCTGGATGCATGGCTGTCTTTAGAAGAGCATATGACGGCCGTGGCCAGGGGGGCCTTTTATCAGGTTCGCCTGATTTGCCAGTTGCAGCCCTTTCTGGATCGGGACGCCCTGCGCACAGTCACTCATGCCTTTGTTACCTCCCGGTTGGACTATTGTAATGCTCTCTACATGGGGCTCCCCTTGAAGAGCACTCGGAGTCTCCAACTGGTCCAGAATACGGCCGCGCGGGTGGTTATGGGTGCAACTGGTGTCGCCCACGTGACACCCCTCCTGCGCAAGCTGCACTGGCTCCCAGTGGTCTTCCAGGTGCGATTCAAGGTGTTGGTTACTACCTTTAAAGCGCTCCATGGCATAGGACCCGGGTACCTTCGAGACCGACTTCTGCCACCAATAGCCTCCCACCGACCAGTCCGCTCCCACAGGGAGGGTCTCCTCAGGGTGCCATCGGCCAAGTTATGTCGGCTGGCGACACCCAGGGGGAGGGCCTTCTCTGTGGGAGCCCCAGTCCTGTGGAATGAACTGCCCCCGGAAATACGTAAGATCTCCGACCTCAGGGTTTTTCGCTGCGCACTGAAGACCCTGTTGTTCCGCCAGGCTGGGCTATCAACATAATAATTTTAAATTGGGGTATTTTAAATTTCTGCGATTTTAATTGGAGCCTAATCTATTTAATGATTTTAAATTTTAATCGTTGTTTTGTTGTGTTTTTAAATAGGCTGTACACCGCCCTGAGTCCTTCGGGAGAAGGGCGGTATAGAAATAAAATTATTATTATTATTATTATTATTATTATTATTATTATTATTATTATTATTATTATTATTATTATTATTACCGCCCATCTATTCTACCCCCTGTGTACTATACATTTCTACATGACATTCAACTATTCTACCCCCTGTATACTATACATTTCTACACAACATTCAACTAAAAGCTATCTGGTACTTCCTAGTTTGATATTTATTCTGCACATAATCTATCCATTTCTTCCACTCCCATGCATAGGTCTCTTGAGTCCGGTCTTTTAAGTATGCTGATATCTTCGCCATTTCTGCAAAACTGGCCACCTTCAAAGTCCATTCTTCAATAGTAGGCATAACATCCCTTTTCCAATATTGACCAATCAGTAACCTAGCTGCTGTCACCATATACAGTATCAATTTTGTTTCACCCAGTGAAAAGTCCTTAACTATACCCAATAAAAACAATTGAGGAGAAAATTGGAGTTTTTTCTTCAGAACATTTTGCATAACCCACCAAATTTTTATCCAGAAAGCCTTCACTTTCTTGCAAGTCCACCATATATGATAATATGTAGCATCTAAACAATCACATCTCCAACATTTTGGTTGAACATTAGAATACATGCACGACAATTTCTTAGGATCTAAATGCCACCTATAAAACATTTTGTAAAAAATTTCCCTCAAATTCTGTGACTGCGTAAATTTAACATTCTGGACCCATATTTTTTCCCACGTTTCCATCATAACTGGTTCTGCAAAGTTTTGCGCCCATTTTATCATACAATCTTTAACCAATTCATTTTCTGAATCTCTTTCTAGCAAAACATTATAGACCCTCTTAATATGCATTGGGCCTTTCTCTTTTATCTGTCTTACCAATTCTTCTTCATGCAACATTAAACCAGTTTTTTGATCTTCTTTCCATCTCAGTTGAAGTTGACTATACTGTAGCCAAGTTAAATTAATCCCTTCTTCCAACAGTGTATTTAATGTCTTTAGTTGCCATCTGCCCCCATCCTTAAAAAGTACTTCTTTGTATAACCCCCCCCCGAGTGACTTTATATTTATATTCCGTATGATATGACCAAGATCCAACCACAATGGTATTTTATAATCCCATTTAAACCGGTGCTTCTTCCATACTCTCATCAAGGAGTTTCTGAGTATATGGCTGTTGAATACTTTATCCACTTTATTTTCATAAAATAAATATGCATGCCAACCAAGTTCAAGGTCATAACTTTCTATATTCAATATTCCAGTCTTTGTCCTTCCAAACCAATCACTTGCTTGTGTCAATGCTGCTTCTTCATAGTACAGTCGTAGGCTTGGAAGTTTAAGGCCACCTCTTTCACGAACATCTTGCATAATTTTCAGTTTAACTCTCGGCTTTTTCTCATTCCAAACAAACTTATTCACTCCTTTTTGCCATTCCATCAGCTGTTTATCACTTTTAAGCACCGGAATCATTTGAAACAAAAATAAAAATCTAGTTAGAACTTTCATCTTAACTGCTGCTATTCTTCCAAGTAAAGACAGCTGCAGTTTTTTCCAGGTTTCCATATCCTTTTGTACCTTTCGCCACAACACCTCATAATTATTTTGAAACAATTTTATATTTGAGTCTGCAACTTGGACTCCTAGATATCTCACCTTTGGTACTATTTCAAAACCTGCCTTCCTTTCAAGTTCCTTCTTTTGATCTTCTGTCATATTTTTAACTATCATCTTGGTTTTTTTCTGATTCAGTCTAAATCCTGATACCATACCATATTCTTCTATAATGTCTTTCATCTGGATTATTGATTCCATCGGCCGTGCTAGGGTAACAAGCAGATCGTCTGCAAATGCCCTTGTTCTGTAATCCTCTTGCCTTATAACTATTCCATTCAAGGTACTCGAGTCCCGTATTGTGTTCAACAAGACTTCTAGAGTTAAGATAAAAAACAGTGGGGATAACGGTCACCCTTGTCTTGTGCCTTTTTCTATACTGAAGTTTGTAGTTAAGCTTCCATTAATGATAATTTGTGCTGTTTGCTCTTGATAAATTGCTGAAACCGCCTGCACAAACTGATCCCCAAAATCCATCTTTCTTAAAGTCTTTAATAGAAAGTTCCAATTCACTCGATCAAAGGCCTTCTCCGCATCCAAAAATACCAGCACTGCAGGGATCTGTTTATTCTTCTCAAGATATTCCAATAAATCTATAATTTGCCTCACATTATCCTTCATATATCTGCCTTCTATAAATCCTGCTTGATCATAATGAATCACCTCTTGGATAACTGGCATTAATCTGTTGGCTAGTACTTTTGCAAAAATTTTATAATCCGTATTCAAGAGAGATAGTGGTCTAAAATTTTCCGGTTTTGTAGAACCTGCTTCCTCTTTCGGTATCAATGAGACAAAAGCTGCTTTCCATGAAGGAGGTATTTTACCCCCTTGTTGTATGCTACAAAATAAGTCTTTAAGATGTTCAATCATTTCTGCTTGTAAGGTTTTATAATACACCGCAGTTAAACCATCCGTCCCTGGAGCTTTAGCTGTTTTCAGTTGTTTAATAGCAACGATAATCTCCTCAGCTGTTATTGGTTGACTCGTTCTTTCCTTTTGATCATTAGAAATTTTCATAACTCTCCTTTCTTCTAGATATTTATTTATAAGTTCATTCTGTATATCATCTTTAGCATATAGTTTGGTATAGTAATCTAAGAAGGCTTTTTTGATTAATCTTTGTTGATATACTTCCTTCCCTCTATACTCAATACTACCGATAATCCGAGTACTCTGCTGCTTCCTCAATGTGTAAGTCAGCCACCTGCCCGGTTTATTAGCGTTACAAAATGTATTATGTTTCACAAATTGTAAATTAGTTGCTGTTTGTTCCGCTATGAGCATTTGAAATTGATCTTTCAAAAGTTTTATAATTCCTTGTAGTTTTTCATCTGTCGGGTTTTTTATAAGTAACTGTTCTTTTTTCTTTATCTCTCCTTCCATTTCTAATCTTTTTCTTTGTCGATTTAACTTATGTTTAGAATTCATGTAGATCAGTACTCCCCGCATATATGCCTTGCTTGCGTCCCAAACAATTTCAATAGGGGTACCCTTATTCAAATTCATTTCAAAAAATTCCTTCATTTGTTTTTTGAGTTCATTTACATTCTTTTCATATCTAAACAAATTTTCATTTACTCTTCACGATCTTCTCTCATTCTTTCCCATTTCTATTTCTATCCATACCGGGCTATGGTCAGTTAAAGTCCTCAGAAATATCTTTGTTTTCTTTGTTTTTAGAATTAAATCAGCCGTAAGTAGGATAAAATCAATCCTAGAGAAGGATCTATGTCTGTCTGAGAAAAAAGTAAAGTCCAGTTCTTTTGGGTTGTGCACTCTCCATATGTCTTTCAATTCCAAATCTTCTTTCATATTGAAAAAGATCTGTGGTAATTTAACACATGACTTTGCCAAACTCTTTTTATCTTTTTTAGGATCTATTACTCCATTCCAATCTCCCATAAGTAAAATAGATCTATAGTTCCATTGTAGTATTTTAGAGTACAATATTTTGTAAAAATTTTCTTGTTGTTGGTTAGGAGCGTAGATTCCAATCACCAAAATTGGACCATTATACGTATAAAGTTCAATTGCTATATATTTTCCACAATCATCTGCTTCTATAATTTTAGCTGACAGTCTTTTATTTATATAAATAAAAAGTTAGCCTGTATGTACCCGAATTTACAACCTATATGTTGGAGATGTAAATGTGATGATGCAACGTATTTTCATGTATGGTGGACATGTAAGAAAATTAAGGCATTTTGGATTAAGATATGGTGGATTATACAAAATATTCTTAAAAGAAAGATAAAATTTACTCCACAGTTGTTTTTACTGGGTATAATTGAAGGATGTACAGTTATAGAGACTAATCTGATCTTGAATTTAATAACGGCAGCCAGACTTTTGGTGGCGCAATACTGGAAGAAGTACTTGTGTCTAATGTTGAAGCACAAGTATGAAGAGCAGGGTTTTACAGCTAGTTTCTTTCTTAACCTTTCTAGGAAAGTCTAAAAAACAGTTAAATACTATTGGTCTCCGGGCGCAATTCAAGGAGTTGGTTATTACCTTTAAAGCCCTACATGGCTCAGGACCAGGCTATCTTCGAGACTGCCTTCTACCACATAGCTCCCAGCGACTGGTAAGATCCCACAGAGTCGGTCTCCTCCAGGTCCCATCAGCTAAACAATGTCGGCTGGCAGGCCCGCGGGAGTGGGCCTTCTCTGTGGCTGCCCCGGCTCTCTGGAACCAACTACCTTCTGAAGTCCGGACTGCCCCCACCCTATTGGCCTTCTGGAAAGTGGTGAAGACCTGTCTCTTCCGGCAGGCCTGGGGCTGCTGATCTCGTTATAGTGATCTTGCGAGACCGTTTTAATGTCTTCTTTTAACTTTTGTATGGGATATTGTTGCATTGTTTATTTTCATGCATCGTTGTGCCGACATTCCTCAGTTATGGGAACCTTCACTCCTTTGATTTGTTTTACTGAGTGCTTGTCAAATATTTATCTCCCTCTGCAGTGTGGTTCCGCCCCTTCCTTCTGCACATGCTCAGTCTTTTTCACTCAGTTGACTCAATAGGTCTAGAGTGCTTTTTGTCCTACAGATAATCTGTCTAATTCATCATTATTATTATAACTTATTAGAGGGCTGCGTTAATGGCTTCTGTCTTGACAGCTTTACAATTGTTTTTTTTTAAAAAAAAAAAAAGATTGCTATTTAAATTGCGGCGTTAAGGGGCTGCTAGCTGCCTTGCCGTTCAATCAACAACGACCTGCAGAGGTTTGGAAGCTGTCTGATTAATTTGCTGTCTGTACTGAAGTAAATTTTTCTTGCTAAAAGTTACGGCGCTAAGGGGCTGCTAGCCGCCTTGCCGATTTAAATTGCGGCGCTAAGGGGCTGCTAGCCGCCTTGCCGATCTGTCAACAGCGATCCACTGTGGTTTGGACGCTGTTTCTTTAATTTAGCCGAGGTGTTTTTCAGCTGCTGAATAACGTTAACACTATTGCAGCCCTCTCTTGCTTATCAGCGGCTACATAGTTTCTAAAGTAACTTTCAGTCTCATGTGGAAGTTTCTGTTTTAATTGAGCTACATTGTAACGCTTGAAAGCTGCTTTGTTTATTTAAGCCACGGTGTTTTCAGTATCCAATAACACCTTTGAAGTTTCGTTATTTATTAGTGGCGAAGGAGTTTCTGATGTTGGATTCAGACTCCTAATGAAAGAATCTATTTAAATATAAAGAAAATTGACAGACTATTTAAAGTTCCTGCCTGAGCCAGGCATACTTATTTTTGAAAGTTGTGATTTTTTTCTCAAGTTATACACTCGAGTGTTATACTATTAATATACCACAAGAGATCAGTTCAGAAATGTTGGGCTCGAGGAATCTTCGTTAAACTGACAGTTGCTGAGGCAAGCAACTGACAGCGCAGCCATTTTTTAACTGCCAAAACTTCGTTCATCATTTGCTTACATCAACTGACAGAAGTTCATCTCAGGGAAGTTGTTCTAATTAATTGTTGTTTGATAAAAATATTATTATACCTTGAATTAATTAATTAATTAATTATATTTAAAAAAAAATTATTATTATTATTATTATTATTATTATTATTATATTGATTGAATACAATCTTTAATTAATTATGGCAGACGATAATCTATCATCTGACCTGGAACAGGTCGCTTCTCCTCCTAAAGTACATTCTCCTCAGCAATTTAGAAAAAAACGAGCTAAAACAAAAAATGTGACACAGCCTCAACAGTCTGCCAATTCATTGTCTGATGACATTATTAAAACAATGAATAAGATGGAAACACGTAGACATAAAGCTTTAGAGCGTCAATTTGCCAAAGCCAAGTGTGCTGCACAATTGGCTTCTAACACATATCATTCTGAAATGTCTGATAATCAACAACTTATTGATGACAATAATCAGATTAATGAGGAAACTGAAGAAATTCAGTCACAAGATTCTATGTTTAGGGAACAACAAGGTCAATTTATGATAAATATTCCCAGAGGTTTGGCTCCTCAAGGGCCTAATTTTCCAGGTGTTAATTCACTTAATCAAGGTCCTCCTGAAGCCACTTTCACCCCAACCGCTGCTGGTCTTAGGGGGGAAGATATTCAAAACAGTGGTCAGGAAGTGGATTTTCAAACAGTGGTTACACATGCCATTTCTAAAATATTCCAAGCAAGTTTGCAACAAACCAGCTATCCTTGTCATTCTGGTACAGTTACCAGTAATCAATATCATTCTCAATCAATTCCTAAACAGCAATATTTTAGCTGTGGGGATGACACAGAGTTAGAGGAATTTGAATTATCAGAGGATGAAGAAGACATGACACCAGAAAAACCAGCATTTCAAGGTCTTTTCAAACCATCTTTATTTAAGTCACTGCTACATAAAGCAAAAGTAGCTACTAATATGGGACTAAATTTAGATAAGTCATCTGATCCTAATACTCAAATGAACCCCAATGAGAATTTGTTTAAAGTACACAAGTCTGATTTGGACTTTGTTCCGTGCCCAGATCTATTTTCACAAGTTATTAAAAAATCTTGGGATCATCCCAGTTCAATTTCTGGACCTAATAGCTTTGATAAAAAATTATATTGCTCTCCACCAGACTTGGATGAATTGTTGCAATTGCCATTAGTAGATGAACCGGTGGCAACACTTACGTCATCTTCTGTGTTAGTCAGTGAAGTTGGAGAAGGTCTTAAAGTTGAAGACAAAAGAGCTGAAATGACATGTCGCAAAACTCATCAAGCCACGGCATGGGCAATTAGAGCTGCAGTTTCAGCATCATTTTTTAACCGGGCCTCCCTTATTTGGCTAAGACAATTAAGAGGTAGATTACCACCTGAACAATCTAGGATACAACAAGATGTATCAAAAATTATTGCAGCTGCAGAATACTCTGCAGATGCTTCATTAGATGCTGCCAAATTTGCTTCCAGGGCATTAGCATCTTCTGTAACATCAAGAAGAATTCTTTGGCTACGTCACTGGAAAGCTGACTCACGGTCAAAATGGAGGCTCACATCAGCCCCTTATAAAGGCCAGTCTCTATTCGGAGAGTCCTTGCAACAGGTTCTGGTAGAAGGCAGGGATAAAAAGAAAATTTTACCCTCCTTGTATAGAAGACCGGAACGCAGATATTCTCCCTTTCAACGACAGTTTTTTCGATATGATCAAGGGAATTCAAATACCTACACACAACGTGGTAATTTTCAACCCTACTATTCCTCATACTCGAGTAATAGAAATTCCTTTCGAGGAAGAGGCAGCCGCCAATCATCGTTCAGAAGACCTTTTCGAGGAGCGATGTCACGTCAATCTCGTAGAGGCAAATGACTCGAATTCTTCCCTTCCCATTGGGGGCAAACTTCAACTATTCTATCACCAATGGGAGGAATCAACAACGGATGCATGGATCTTACGTACTGTAACCAGTGGCCTCACTTTGGAATTCACTTCAAACCCGCCTACCAGATTCATCCAATGTCCTTGGTCAACTCAACCATTGCAACAAAATCTGATGAATCTCGAGATCAAGCACCTGAAACAAATCAAGGCGATCGAGGAAGTTCCAAAAGACCAAATTCAAACCGGTTTTTATTCGATCTTTTTTCTGGTGCCAAAAAACTCAGGGGGTTGGAGGGGAATTCTGAATTTGAGGCAGCTGAATGTGAATGTTCTATACAGAAGATTCAAGATGCATTCACTAAAGTCAATTCTACAATGTGTAAGACAACGAGATCTCATGCAATTCATAGACCTCAAAGAAGCATATTTACATGTGCCCATCCACCCAAGGTACAGACAATACCTCAGGTTTGCATATGCGGACAAACACTTTCAGTACAGGGCAATGCCCTTTGGCCTTTCTTCTGCACCAAGAACATTTACGAAATTGTTAGCGGCAGTAGCGGCCAATCTCAGGTCTATCCCAATACGTCTAGTATGTTATCTGGACGACATTTTAATTTTGTCAACATCAAAGGATCAGGCATGTCGGGACAGAGAATTAGTCATCCAATCTCTACAAAACCACGGGTTTACAATCAATGTGGACAAAAGTCACTTATCACCGACAACTCGACTATTGCATCTAGGTGCAATCATAGATTCAGAACTGGGATTAGTTTACCTGTCTCCAGACAGACAAAACAGCATCAAGAGTTTAGTTCTGCAAGTAATATCTCAGAAGAAAACTGCACTATTAACACTGTCTCAACTTCTAGGCAAGTTAATATCTGCAATTACAATAGTGCCATGGGCTCGTTACCACACGCGCCATCTTCAGTGGTTTCTGTTACCCTTTCAAAGGCAAAGATGAGCGGATTCTCTTCACAAAGTGGTGGTACCAACACGAGTAAAAATATCCCTACGTTGGTGGATAACAGAGGCAATTCAGAAGGGTTCTCTGTTTCTACAGTCAGAACAAGTAACGTTAACAATGGATGCAAGCCTTTATGGATGGGGTGCACATCTCAATTCATTGATAGCGCAAGGGATTTGGTCTACGTGGGAAAAAAACCAACCAATCAACTGGTTGGAATTACGAGCAGTGCGCCTGGCGTTAATTCAATTTCAACATCAAGTGACCAACAAACATGTCCTGATTTTAACGGACAATATGACAACAAAGGCACATTTGAATCGTCAGGGAGGCACAAAATCAAAAATTCTAATGGAAGAAACGGATCGCCTCATGTCTTGGGCGGAGAAACATGTCTTATCGATAAAAGCAGAACATATATCAGGAGAAATAAATGTACAAGCAGACTGGTTAAGCAGAGGCAAAATAGACCAATCAGAGTGGATGTTAGATCCCAAGCTGTTCAAACAGATATCTCTCAGATTCGGTCAACCAATAGTGGACCTATTTGCTACAAATCAAAACGCCCAGTTAGCAAGATTTTTTTCTCGTTTTCCAACTCAAGGAGCAGAAGGCCAAGATGCTCTAAGGTCTCCTTGGCCGCAAGGACTTCTGTATGCATTTCCTCCAGTCCCAATAATTCAGAGTGTAATTCACAAATTGAGGGAGGAAAGAGCAGACATGATATTGATAGCACCTTATTGGCCTCGCAGACCATGGTTTGCAGACCTCTTAGACCTTTCAATAGAAAACCCTTGGAGAATTCCTCCAAATCAGATAGTTCTACTTCAAGGAGAAATAAGACATCCAAAGCCAGACTGGTTACAATTGACCGTCTGGCGCTTGAAAGGTCCAGATTAACAAAAGATCATATTCCTTCAGAAGTAATCGCAACTATTCAAGCAGCCAGAAGACCATCTACTACGCGTATTTACAATGCGTCTTGGAAGGCATTTGTAGAATGGTGTAGTACAAATCACGTAGATCCTACATCAGCAACAGTACTTGAGGTACTATTATTTCTTCAATCTGGTTTAGACAAAGGTCTGGCTCCTTCAACATTGAAGAGACAAGTAGCAGCATTGGCTACAGTCATAGATGGACCAAGTAAGAAGTCTCTTTCACAAGATATGAGAATTAAATCCTTCCTAAGGGGAGCTATGAATTTAAGACCTCCTATTGTTCACAGATATCCTTCATGGGATATGAATTTAGTATTACAAGCATTAACAAAAAAACCATTTGAACCACTGGCATCTATAAGTATGAAATATCTAACTTTAAAATTAGCCTTTTTGGACTTCCGGGTTGGCTCCGCAGCACCATTGACGGTCTTTTTAGACCGCCGCCCCGTGATTCCGTTGAGCCGTTCTGACAGTGTTAATCAGCTGTCAAACGGCTTGAAAATCTCCCCTTCGGGAAAAGAAGGGGAGGAGAGCAGGTGGGTGAGGGTAGAGCTCCCTGAAAACCCCTGGATTAATTCCAGGGGTTAGGAGGGTGAGAGCTCCCCGTTCAGCCCACTGAAGCTCCGGATCCGGGGGGACTCTGTTTTTTTTTACAGAGCTAGGTGTTGCGTCCAATTTCTGCTGTCAAACAGAAGATTAAATGATTTCAAAAAAGCAGGCGGAACAGAAGCAGGAGGACAAGCTTTTTGCAAGTATAACACTTAACTCCGGGGATACAATGTTTCTAATTGGATTTTCTGAGCTGGAAGTTAAGATGGCGTTTCTTTGTTGCGATTTTAAAAGGGAAAGTTAGAAAAAAAATTTTGCTAATAGACTCGTGCTCAGAGACTGGCTTTAAGTTGCTGGAATAGATTTTGAAGAGCTGTTTGGGAAAAGATTGTTTATAAAGAAATTGCTGAATGCTGCTCAAAAGGATGGCTCTGACTTTATGATTTTATGGTTGTGGGAAGAAAGAAAATTTCTTTAAAATAAAATGGCTTCTAAGAAAGGAGATATTGAAAGTGCTGGATGCTATTTGGAGGTGTCAGAAACGAAACAGTTGTCTGATTTACAGAGTTGTAAGGATTTTGATGCAGAACTTACAGAATTTATAAAAGAAGCCATGAATAATCATACTGCAGCTATAAGTAACCAAATAGCAATTCTTAAAGGGATAACAACAGAAATGACTGAGGAAATCAAAACAACTACGGAGCATGATGACAACTCAGGAGATATTGCAGCAGAGAGGGTGGAAGAATTTTCTCAAGAATTTTCGAGCTTACTCTCTGCTCTTTTCGGAAAAATTGATAGAATCCTTCAAAATTATGACTTGGTTTGGAAAAAAGTAGTAAATGACCAGACTTTCGAAGTTTCAGAAGATGAAGGAGACTTGTCAGTGGCATCTATACATTTAATAGAAAAGAAACAATTGAACTTTTCTTCACAAACTCTTGACAAACTTTGGTTTTACAGACGAAGGAATGAACTGATTTATATAAGCATGAAGAGGCGATTTGGGGGCTCTAAATCAGAGGAAACTTTTTTAAAAAGGGGACAATTTTTGCAGTTATATCAACCTCAAATTAAAATGAAAAACCTCCTCAAAATAGAAGTAGGAGGGATGCAGAAAGATTGGAAAAAATATAAAAAGAAAGCAAGAATGGAAGATTAACCTTTTCTTTTGGCTTTGTAGTTGTTCTACTCATGGTTAAAAATGATTATGTTGTAGGTATTATAACTACTGAGGGGGGAAAAAGTATAAAGTTAAATATTGATTTTTAAATATGATGTACTAATGGTTGATTAATCCTTTTTGGTTTTTTAGTTTATGTATTAATGGCTAATTATGTTGTTGATTATCTTTTAAATTAAAAATTGGAGGGAGGAATAATGAAGGGGGGAAATTTAGAAACTTAAAAAATGTAGATTTTTTTTTTTTTTTTTTTGGCTTTGCAGTTGTTCTATTCATGGTTTAAATTGATTATGTTTTAGGTGTTATAACTACTGAGGGGGAAAAAGTATAAAGTTGAATATTGATTTTTAAATATGATGTATTAATGGTTGATTAATCTTTTTTGGTTTTCTAGTTAATGTACTAATGGTTAATTATAAAAATGTAGAAATTTAATTAGTGAATATCTAAGGTTTATTTTTTGTTATGAGATTTCAAAATATCTGAACTTTGAGAAAAGTAGGAGGGGGAAAAATGTTTTTAGGTTTGAATGTTTAAGATTTGTTAATGGTTTTAAAATTCTTAGAGTTATTGGATTACATGTTACTTTGTGTTTATATAAAGGGAGGTTGATGAAATTGTAAAAGGGGAGTTAAGGGGTCTTGGGAGTTATTAAATCTTGCAGTTAGCTAGTTTATTTTAGCGAATGTTTGGTGAAATCTATGCCCTGTTTTTGTTCTGGGAAGTCGGGGGTGGGGGGTGGTGAGGAGGGGTTGAAGATTGAGTTTACCAAATTGATTTTTTTTTCTTTTTTTCTGATGATAGTATGAATGATTGTTTATATTGTATACTTGTTCGATCAGAAAATAAAAACTTTTTTATTAAAAAAAAAATTAGCCTTTTTAATAGCAGTAACATCTGCACGCAGAATATCAGAAATAGCTGCTCTTTCAATTAGGAAAGATTTATGTATTTTTTACTCAGACAGAGTTGTACTTAGATTAGATCCATCATTTATACCAAAAATTAACTCATATTTCCATAGAGCTCAAGAAGTAATTTTACCAAACTTTTGTCCAGATCCTAAACATCCTAGGGAAAAAATGTGGCACACACTAGATGTACGTAGATCATTAAGGCGTTATATAAAAAGAACTGAATCATTTAGACAAACTGAAGCACTATTTGTATCATACTTACCTTCTACAATGGGTAAGAAAGTGTCTTCTAATACAGTGGGGCGCTGGATTAAAGCATGTATATCAGTGGCATATAGTTCACAAGGGGAAAGTTTACCTGGAAGAGTGTTACCACATTCAACACGCAGTGCTGCAACTTCTGTTGCATGGGCTACACAGGCATCTGTAGACGAAATATGTAAGGCAGCTACATGGTCATCTATTTCATCATTTGTTAAACATTACAGGTTAGATTCTTTTGCATCAGCTGATGCAGCGTTCGGGAGAAGAGTTTTACAATCAATAATCTCCCCACGAAGCCAGGACAATGACAAGGAGTAATTCCCACCCTAAATTATTAAGCTTGGGTATATCCCATAACTGAGGAATGTCGGCACAACGATGCATGAAAATGGAACATTGGATTACCTGAATGTCCATTTTATGATCGTTGTGACGACATTCCGTCCCTCCCTTGGCGTATTGCCTGGTGGTCGTGGGGGGTGTTTTTTCTTTTTTCACCTCTGCAGTTAAAGTTCCGTTGAGTATATTCTTCAGATCTGATGGAGTTAGACTTCGTGAAAAGACTGAGCATGTGCAGAAGGAAGGGGCGGAACCACACTGCAGAGGGAGATAAATATTTGACAAGCACTCAGTAAAACAAATCAAAGGAGTGAAGGTTCCCATAACTGAGGAATGTCGTCACAACGATCATAAAATGGACATTCAGGTAATCCAATGTTCCATTTTCATGCATCGTTGTGCCGACATTCCTCAGTTATGGGATATACCCAAGCTTAATAATTTAGGGTGGGAATTACTCCTTGTCATTGTCCTGGCTTCGTGGGGAGATTATTGATTGTAAAACTCTTCTCCCGAACGCTGTCCCTCTGGAGTTGGGCGGCATAGAAATGTGACTAAATAAATAAATAAATAAATAAATAAATAAATAAATAAATATTCCATATGACTGTTCTCTGTGGGATTACTCTTCAGATAATAGTAATAGTCAGCCAGAGTTACACTATAGATCTTCTTGCTCAGTTCATTGTGGCTGAAAGTGAAAACAGACAGAGCTACTGGAGAATTAATCACCATCACTTTCAAAACAGATGGTATCTCACCTGATTGAGGAAAGTGTTAAATGTGTGAGGTATTTCTAATTATCATAAAAGGGATACAGTAATGATTAATAAAGCAATGGACTGATGCAGATTGATCCACCTTCTCAAAAGATGCAAGCTTCTTGTCCTAATACCAAAAAGGGCAGGTGTCAGATCCCTAAAAGTGATACTGCCATTCAATTGGAGGAAGGGGGAGACTTGGATTCGATTTACTAGCAGTGCCTATGTCAACAGATATTTTATAACCTATATCCTGGCACCAAAGAGCCCTGAGATTTACCTGGAGGAATTTTTATGATAGCCATGTGGGTTCTTTCACTTTAAAGGATAACAGTATGAATGCATGGTTGTTCGGGTTCTCAGGGCAGCTAGGAAAGGAAACATCTTCACACTTGTGTATTGGTTAAAATCTGCATTCTGACTTAAAGGGAGGGGTCTCTACTGCTTTAATCCTACTTGTCTGCCTAAGGGTATTCAGATTGTGCTTTACCTGGATGGCTATCACTTCTGCTTAATAAAAGGTCTCTTTTGAACAACCACATTTCAAGAGTTTTTACTTTCTTAAGTTGGAAGGAGAGGTGATCCTTACAAAAAGCACAATCTGCAAAATGGTCAACCCAGAGAAGCAATCTTCGTTCTACTGAGGGGACCTTGCAAACTATGTATGAACGAAGCAGAGAACTGGGAGAAGCCGAATGTTGGGGGGAGACATCAACCGCCACCCAGTCGGATGCCTGTTTCGTACACCCCATCAGAGAGGATGAGGTAACCCTGGAGAATCCTGAAAAGCTCCGCTAGTCAATTGGCATTGAGAAGAAAGATAGCTGGGATGAGAGAACCAGAGGAGTCACCCTCACCCATGGCAACTGAAAACCAGGGTGGAAACTGGAACTAGAAGCCTTTGCTGACCAGGGAGGACTGACCAAAGCACCACTGAGGGAGGATTATCTGAAGAGGCATATAACCCAATTGGTGATGGAAACTTTGGAAAATCTCAACATCCGAGGGGAACCAGGACGACAACCAAAGGTTGCGGAAAGGGCAGCAGTCGCGGATGATGCCACAGGAGGCACCCCCCCGGAGCCCGCCTATTGAGCAGATGGCACAGCAGCAGTGGGAGAAGACCCAGCAAACCCTCCCCCCCAGGCAGCATGCACACTGGCGCCCATTCCCAACCAGCCCCGAGTCCCGCAACCGGAAAGAGAAACTCCCTCCCTTGGGGTGAAGTTTGATGGAAATCTGCAACAATTAGGATTCTTTGTGGCACATGTGCTAACCTACATGCAAGAGTATGGGCATGATTACCAAACCCAAGGATCCCGAGTGCGAGTTGTGACCCTAGCCCTAGAGGGTACTGCTGCCAGATGGATGGTGACCCTGCATAACACTAATGCACCAGAACTGCGGGATTTTGACGGTTTCATGATGGCCCTGCGACATTGGTTTGAGGACCCACTAGCAGATGGCAAAGCACATGACCGCATTAAGGTGGTGAGGCAGGGGTGACGGCCAGTAGCAGAGTATACTGAAGAATTCCGGGACCTCGCGTGTCATGTGCACTGGCCGGAAGATATTTGGGTGAGCTGTTTCAAGGATGGGCTGAGTGATGATCTATACAATGCCTGCGTGGCCCAAGGTGTACTGAATCACCTACATGAATGGTATGTCACCGCCAAAGAAGCTGAGATCGATATGGCCAGAAACCAGTATCAAGCAGGGCGAGCGTAGAAGAAATCCCCACCCCAATGAAAGCAAGAGCCCCTCAAACCACAAACCGCATTCTCTCCGAGATCTTCAGCCTGCTTCAAGTGTGGAAAAGAGGGGCACTGAGCTGCAGAATGTCATTTGCAAACACCTGCCTGGAACCACCCACTGGGGGAGAACCCTGCAAAACCGGGTCGGCTTGGGAAGGAGACTGCCCTGAGAAGCAGGGAGACCATAGAAGTTCCATTCCCTCCCCTCTTTGGGGAGGAAACCCAGGCATCTGAACAGGAGGAATCACACTCATTCGGAAGCGATCCAGATGATGAACCATTGGTAAGCAAACCAATTAAACCGCTTACCCTCCCCTTAAAACTATTTATCCCAAACCAGGACAGGGAGATAAATATCTCCACTCTAGTGGATTCAGGGTGCACCCATTGTTTGATCAGCCCAACCCTAATAGGGAAGTTAGAGATTAACGTAAGAAAGCTGAAAAATCCCATCACTTTCTGCCAACTAGATGGATCAATAGCAGGAGGGGAGCCAGCTTCTTTTGCCACTGAGCCTCTATATATAGTCATCAGAAGCCACGAGGAAATGCTTACATTTATAGTGGCACCTGGCATGGAAGGCCGTTGGTTCTGGGCTTTGCATGGCTGAAAAAATGGAATCCAAAAATCAATTGGAAACAAGACATCATAAAATTTCAGATGAATGTGACTTTTGCTGAGAATCCACATAAAGGAACGGAGGGGGCAGAGAATTGAGAAACAGCCATGCCTGGTCACGCCATACCAACTGAGGGCATACCCATAGAATACAAGGATTTGGCTGAGGTTTTTAGCGAAAAAGCCTCAGATGAGCTCCCCCACTACCGCACCACTGACTGTGCGATAGAAATCTTACCCAGCGCGAAAGTCCCTAAACCCAACATGTACAGCATGTCACCGAGGGAGTTGGAAGAGCTGAGAACATTTATTGAGAAAAACCTAGCAAGGGGTTTCATCAAGCCAGCCTAACCAAAAATCACAGCTCCAGTGCTATATGGAGAGAAAAAAGATGGCTCAAAACGTCTCTGTGTTGATTTTCAAAATCTGAATACGATTAGTGTGGAGAACATGTATCCCCTCCTCCTTATGAAAGATATGCTAGCACACTTCGCTAAACGGAAATTTTTTTCAAAGCTGGACTTAAGGAAGGCTTACTACCGTGTCAGAATTAAGGAGGGGGAGGAGTGGAAAACGGCATTTAACACACCCCTCGGCTGCTACCAATTCAACCCTTTGGGTTGCAAGGAGCCCCTGCAGTGTTTATGCAGTGAATAAATGAAGTGCTGCATCAACATTTATATAAGGGGGTCCTGGTCTATTTGGACGACATTTTAATCTATACTGAGACCAAAGCAGAATATGTAAAACTAGTCAGGGTGGTTTTGAACAAACTCCGCTCTGCCAAACTTTATGCTAAACTTTCCAAATGTGAATTCCACCAAGAGAAAATTGATTATTTGGGGTACAACATTTCACACCAGGGAGTTAAGATGGATAAAAGTGCAGGCTGTACTTGATTGGGACCCTCCACGCATGCGTAAACAGTTATAGAGCTTCCTGGGTTTTGCCAACTTTTACCGCCAGTTTATCCCTGCTTTCGCTCAGATTGCCCTCCCCAACACCAAGCTCTTAAAAACAAAGGGGGAGGACAACCCTGAACCAAAGCAGCCATTGAACTGGACTATGGAATGCCAGGCAGCATTTGAAAAACTTAAACAGCTGTTCCCGGCAGAACCAATTCTAAAACACCCAGACACGGAGAAACCATTTGTCATACAAGCAGATGCCAGCGATGTGGCAATAGGAGCAGTTCTGCTTCAGAAGAATGAGCAAGACCAACTACAACCCTGCGCTTACACATCCAAAAAGTTGAATGAGACTGAGCAAAGGTGGGCCATTTGGGAGAAAGAGGCTTATGCAGTTCATTGGGCGTTGTTAACCTGGAGGCACTTCCTATAAGATAGTAAGACCCCTTTTGAAGTCTGGACTGATCATAAAAATCTAGAAGCCCTAAAGACCCCAAGGAAACTCTCCCCAAAACAAGTACGATGGGCTTAGTACTTTAAACAGTTTGATTTTACTCTAAAATACCTCCTGGGGGGGGGAACTTTCTGGCGGATGCGCTATCCAGAAAACCGCAATACAGTAGTGCAAAGTCAGAAGTAATCAAATCCATAGTACAAAACAATCAACTAGCCGCTAAAGTATTCACCAGATCCCAGGCAAAACAAGAAACATTGACAAACAATGACACCACCCAAACTTTTAAACAAGCATTGGCCACTGATGAATGGTTTTTGAACAACAAATCCAGCTGTCTGATGAAATAAGACTTGGTTTGGGTGGGAGGGAAGTTGTATGTTCCTGCCAGCCAAAGACTATGCTTAATGGTAAGGTGCCACGACTCCAAATTAACTGGACATTTTGGGTTTGTGAAAACTTTACACCTGATTAAAAGACAATTTTGGTGGCCATCACTAAAAAAGGACATAGAAAGCTATGTAGCTAGCTGCCCCTTTTGTGCAGCAGCAAAAAGACGTCAGGGGAAAACCCCAGGTCTATTGCAGAAGGTAGCTGAACCTTCAGTGCCTTGGAGAGAGATTGCTATGGATTTCATTGTAGAATTGCCAAACAGTGAGGGAAATACTGTTATTTGGGTTGTGACAGACCTATTTTCAAAATAGGCACATTTTATACCCTGCCAAAAGATCCCAACTGCTAAAAGTTTATAGCCAAATTATTCCTAATACACATTTATCGACTTCATGGTGCTCCACAAAGAATCATCTCTGACAGAGGGGTTCAATTCACCTCCAATTTTTGAATTTACTTGGTACTGGCCAGGGGTTGAGCTCTTCGCATCATCCGGCTACTATTGGAAATTCTGAAATTTTGAACTCGGTATTAGAACAATATTTAAGATGTTTCATTAATTTTCAACACTGAACTTTTGCCTTTTGCTGAAGTTGCGTTTAATAATGCTGTCCATTCAAGCACTGGTTTTACCCCTTTTAGAGTAGCAACAGGCCAGGATTTCAGTCCCATGCCTGAACTACCCACAGAAGAATCCACCATCCCCTCACTTAAGGAGTGGATGGATAATTTGCAAAACACGTGGCCAGTGGTTAGATTAGCCTTAAAGGAAGCTAGAGAAGCTTTTAAAATTCAAGCTGACAAGAAAAGGATGGAACCCAAACCTTTTCATATTGGAGACAGAGTATACTTATCTACAAAATTCCTGAAATCATTACAACCATCGAAAAAACTAGGGCCAAAGTTCATTGGACCTTTCCCCATCACTAGACTCATCAATCCAGTAGCAGTTGAACTACTCCTTCCAAAGACAAAGGCAAGTCCACCCACTATTCCATATTAGTTTACTCAAGTGAGAAGTAATCTCATCCCTCAGACCACCTGCATCTACACCACCTGTTCCCATCATGATTGAAGGTGAACAACACTTTGAAATAAAGGAAATCCTTGATTCTAGGATCCACAGAGGGAAAATCCTATACTTAGTTGCTTGGAAACATTTACCATCAGCACACAATGAATGGGTCACTAAACACCATGTTAGGGTGCCAATCTTACTGAGAAAATTTCATTCCCAATACCCTAACAAACCTTGTTAATATACTGTCATGAAATCTTGTGTATATTTGTTTTTTTTTTTTACAGGTGGACCCTTTCGTTTTCTAAGGAGGGTAGCATGTCAGATCCCTAAAAGTGATACTGCCATTCAATTGGAGGAAGGGGGAGACTTGGATTCGATTTACTGGCAATGCCTGTGTCAACAGATATTTTACAACCTATATCCTGGCGCCAAAGAGCCTTGAGATCCTCTTTACCTGGAGGAATTTTTATGATAGCCATGTGGGTTGTTTCACTTTAAAGGATAACAGTGTGAATGCATGGTTGTTCGGGTTTTCAGGGCAGCTAGGAAAGGAAACATCTTCAAACTTGTGTATTGGTTAAAATCTGCATTCTGACTTAAAGGGATGGGTCTCTACTGCTTTAATCCTACTTGTCTGCCTAAGGGTATTCAGATCCTGCTTTACCTGGATGGCTATCACTTCTGCTTAATAAAAGGTCTCTTTTGAACAACCACTTTTCAAGAGTTTTTACTTTCTTAAGTTGGAAGGAGAGGCGATCCTTACAGCAGGAAAGAGATAAAAAAAAATTGTGACCATAGATCATGGGTATCAAACTTGATCACGTTATGAACCGCATCATGACATATTGCAACATTTTTTGCCTTTGCGGGGTGGGTGTGGCCTGTGCGTGACATATCTGGCCCACAGGCAGTTTGAAAGGCCTGACATAGATTGTTTATATATATATAGGTGTCTCATTTGAAAAACATAATATTCATTGGTATTCTTGTATTGTGGCCTCAAGTACCCTGTCACATCCTCAAGACATTTATTTATACATTTATTTATATATATATATATATATATATATATATCCATACTAGAAAACCTTTATTATATAGTTAATCGTTCTCTTAATCTTTTTAATTTCTAACTTCTGTTTCTGTTAGTTAACCATTGATAAAACAAGTCCCATGTTAAAAAGTATTCTGTTTCTTCCTTCTCCTTTATTTTTAGTGTTAATCTCTCCATCTCTGAAACATTCTAATATTTTTTACAACACTTTCATCTGAAGGGATCTCTTCAATTTTCCAGTTGTGCAAAAACAATTCTTGTTGCTGTTAACACATTAGATATGTATTCCCTTTGTTATACTGTTCTGATAAAATGCCCAGCAAAAATATTTCTGGTTTAAAATCAGTATGTTGCTTTGTCATTTTTTCTAACCATGTGTGTATTTTTGTCCAATATTTTTTTTGCCTTTGGACATGTCCACCACATATGATAATTCAAACTCGGTATCTGATTACATTTCCAACATTTGGCGGACAGATGTTTTCAAACATCTTTGCCAGTCTTGCTGATGGTAAGTGCCACCTATAAAACATTTTATATAGGTTTTCCTTATAGGCAGTTGACAGTTAATTAATAATTTCTGACCCACAATTTCTGCCATTTATCTAACTCTATAGTACCATGATGGCGAACCTATGGCATGCGTGCCA
This sequence comes from Pituophis catenifer annectens, assembly GCF_029215685.1. Classification (NCBI taxonomy): domain Eukaryota; kingdom Metazoa; phylum Chordata; class Lepidosauria; order Squamata; family Colubridae; genus Pituophis; species Pituophis catenifer. The sequence goes on from NW_027256887.1 coordinate 30,582,158, forward strand.
AAGGTGGCACACAGAGCCCTCTCTGTGGGCACGTGCACTGCCAGCTACTCTTCTGGTTTCCAGCACGCACATGTGCACCAACCAGCTGGTCTTCCTGGGACCAGAGTGCCAGAAAACGGCCTGAAAACAGCCCCCAAAACAGCCTGAAAATGGCCAAAAAACAGGCATGCATGTGCCAGCCAGCTGGTCTTTGGGTTTCTGGCACTCCAGGGCATGCACATGCACCCCAGCTTGGGCACTCGGTGCTGAAAAGGTTCGCCATCACTGCTATAGTATATCCAAAGTTTTTGGCCCATATTATCATTGTTTCTTTCACATATAATTGAAGAAAGATCCAATCATATAGGACAAGCAGATAGCACTTAGCAATAGCATTTGGACTTATATACCACTTTATAATGGTTTACCGCCCTCTCTAAATGTTTTACAGAACCAGCGTTGCCCCCAACAATCTGGATCCTCATTTAACCAACCTCAGAAGGATGGAAGGCTGAATCAATCTTGAGCCATTCAGAATCGAGTTCCTGGAGTGAGCACTGAGTTAGCCTGCAGTACTGCATTCTAACTGTGCCACCACGGGTCTTAGATGCTTTGCTTTCCTTCTCATAAGCACTGCTAGAGGGGGGCACTATCTCATTGTGAAAACAAACAAAATAAAGTCTTCACAGTTTTTTGCTGAAGTCCCCAAGAGGATTTCCACAATCCTATTAGATTGTGTCAGTCCTCACATCACCAAGAATAGCAACCTGAGATAGTTTTCAGCAGATAGAATGGTGGTGAAGAAAAATGTTTTTTTAAATCCTTCCTTGTTGGAAGCAAACTTTCCAAAGTGCTCCATGCTGGCTCAGGAATTCTGGGAGTTGAAATCCACAGGTCATAAAGTTACCATAGTTGCAACTGTATTTCTACCCTTTCTTAACAATTGGTTTCAAACTTTTTTTCTTAACCTTTGAGGTTCAGGAATTCTAACATCCTCTTTTGCAAAAAGTAAATGTATGAGCTGTGCTCATATGCTGCCCATAAAAATAGGTGTTTGTTTAGGAGGTGCTTAATAGAGTACACTTAAAAGTAGAGTGCATTTGGGTACAATCTTTTTCCAGTTTGCAATGTTACTGCTTTCAGTAATTTTAATTGATAATTTTATTATTTATATTACATGTTATAACCAGTTATTGTAGACAGCAGACAAGTCAGCTAAAAAAATGCTTGGTGTAAGGTCATTTAGCTCATCTCTTTAGCCTACTCCCAAAATTATATTACTGTCTTTATTCTCAGTACTCTTTATTTCTGTAACATGACACTATTACCAGAACAAAGACAAAAATATGGCTCCAACTATAATAGTTTTGTAGACTGAGTAATACAGATCATATTAATATGGATGACTGTAATGAATCATGGCTTTAGTTATAAATATATAACAGAATATATAACTATATGTCTTTTCCGAATAGGGGACTCAATACTCCATGTATGGGTATCACTCTTTTCTAGCTCTACAGACTAAGTTTAAACGGAAGAGACGCTCCCTGTTGACGCTTCCAATTTCAACTCAGTCTTGAGCTCGCTCAGTCTGCTTGTAATATCTCTCTGTAATGGATTGGATTTTGGAGGTTTTTTGAGATACCTTTGGTTGGCTAGTCAGCCTGAAGAGCCTGTGGCTCGAGCCTGCTGCAAGTTGGTGGTGTTTCTTCTTTAGGGAGCCGAGGTAACGGAGTCTGGTGAGTTGACTGGGGCAGCAGCTGCCATATTAGGGCAGCCTGCATGCTTTTAGATGCAGCCGGACTGCGGGGGGAGAGCAGGAGGTTTGAGTCCTCTATTGCTGGCCTCTGCGCTTGTTGTTTTTGCCACGCAGCAGCTGTTTGAGGTGCATGGAGGCTCTGGCTTGTTATTTAGCCATTTTTCAGGATGCCACGGTCCTTGTGGCAGGGACTTAACAGCGTTAGTGCTAGTGGATTCTAGCAGCTGAGAAGGGTTTTTTTTTGAGATGCTGGCTGCGGCGGCCATTTTGGATTGCATTTTTGCCAACTCACTAGATTTCAAAAATGACTGGCTGATTAAGAGGGCTTGGTTTACTGCCCTAAATAAGGCCGAAGTCAAGGCAGGCAGGGTGAAGGGCCTTTGGGCTGATACCCCTTTAGCCTGCAAGAAAAAAGAACAAAGAAAAAAAGAAAAAAAAGGTGGAATCCTATGAAAAGGATGAAAACCTGCAGAAGGGCTTGGTTTCCAGCCCTTAGGCATAAAAAAGACCTTGGGAGGCAGCATGAAGGGCCATTGGTCTGATTCCGCTTTAAGCCTGCGAGGTGAAGAGGAGTAAAATGTCCTTTTTTCTTTTATTCCTTTTTCTTTTTTTTTCTAATTTTAATGCCAAGGAAAAGTAAGAGGTTTGCTCCTGGGCTGAGGGGCACCTACATTTTTAAGAGCTCTGTTGTTATCAAATCCTTCAGGCAGTTGCCTGGGTTCTGGGTGAGATTGGATGGCCATTTTGCCCTCTTGGGCAGGGCCTTAGATAATACTACAGCTGCAACAAGGCGGAGGGCCAGGATCTTTGTACTGGAACTTCTGCAGCAGCTTCAGCATCGGACAGGTGAGATAATAGCCTTTCTGTAACCTTCTGTGCCAAAGTTAATTAGCCTTTAAGTGCAGCCCTACTTAGAATGATAATGGCATCTAACACTTCATTTGATGATCCCATGGAGATGAGTGAGGGATCTCACCACCACGGGGTGACTAGGTGGGCCTCAAAACGCCATCATAGTAAGTCTAAGACGGGTAGCAAGGAGGCAGTGGCCAAAATTAAGGCAAAGGCAATAGCCACCAGGAAACCTACTAAGGCTCAGGAAACAGCTGAAAAATGTCTACAAGCAGCCATAGAGAAACTGTCACAAGTAAATGCCTTATTCTCCAATATGGAAACTGTATATACTCGGGGTATTAGGGGTTAATTTATTCTTCCTCCCTTAATATATTCATATGTAACCACTCCCATACTTTACTCCGTCTTGTGAATATAAAAGGAGCTGTATGCACCTCCTCCTTGCTTCTATCTGCAATTACTCAATGAATATAGAATGCCTACTGTAAATAAACAGTGTTATGTTTGAATACTTTATTCTTAAATCAATTATTGAGTCTGATCCTTAAAATTACGCAACAATCTGGTAGCAGAGGATGGTTGAATTGACTCAATAAAACTTTAGATATGCCTAAGAGAGAAAACTCCAGAAACAAAAGAGAAAGACCCAACACCAGGGCACACAGTAAAGAAATGGAAGCGGATCAAGAAATGATAGATGAATCCACAACTGCAATATCGAGAGAATCTGAAGACTGCACTACAGACAACGAGGAGATAATGGATGAAACTGATGACCAAGAAGAGAACGAAATAGAAAACAATGAACTCAGGTCAGAGATACTGAAACTCTTGAAAAGTCAAAAGGATGACGAAAATCTCATCGCGAACCTCCAAGACATAATAAAAAACAACGGAGCAGCAAGAGAGAAACACATCGCAACAGATGAACCTAAAGAATCAAAAATGGTGAGCGAATTACCTGTAGATAAGAATATAACAAAAAAGAAGACTAACAGTCCCACACAAAATTTTGAATGGCAGCCATCTTGGTTCCAACAGACCACTAAGATGAACGAAGCAGAGCCAATCAGAAAGCAGAATTCAAAATATCTGGCGCGAAAAGCCTTACATGATGCAAAAAACAAAAAAGAGAAAATTTACTCTTCAGAAGAATCAGACACAGACATCGAAGAAACTTCAATAGAAATGTAAATAGAATCAGCAATGAAAACGCTTTTTGCAACATTCGGTCCAAAATTAAGAATTACAAAAGAATCAACAAAAGCTAGCAATCGAGAAATAAAGAAAAGACAAGCAAGCAAGCAAACGTCTCAGAATCTACCCGCTTCTATCCAAACGACGAGAGCACCGACGCCTGAACCCAGAGAGCCCTGCAAATACCACCCCACGCCACAGACGAACCAGCGATCTCAACAAGAATCATCTCAACAAAAAGAAACGAGCGACTGCTGTCACCTGGACACCCAAGATCGAACCAGAGACCGATTCATCGGAAGAGGAACGCTACGAGGGAGCTGCAGCAGCGAGAACCTCTCCCGACAGCTCCAGAAGCGAAATGAGCAATGCGCATGTGCAGACCTACGCAGACAACTACGGAGGACATGAAGAGCAGAGAGAGCCATTCAGACTCGTTGCAAGCATACCCACACCATTCTGCAACTATCAACACTTGCAAGATCACGGACTACCTCCAGTTGTAAGTAATGGATCTAACAGTATTGGGAATTTGCCCAATGATTTCCCAAAACTGAGAATAGATGGTATTAATTTGCAGGAATGGTGTCAACAACTTCAGGTTGTTTTTCTAAAAGAAAACTTATTATTCTTTATTACTAACCCCCCCCAAAAGACCTTGGACTCTAAAATTGGACTGCCTACACCACAGAGCATTTTACTTATTAATATCCAGTATACCTCCTGCTATGTACCATAGTATTAAGCACAATTTGACTGTCTCAGAAATTATTCAATGCATGTTTAAATTGTTTCATAGTGAAAGTGTAGCGACTACTACAAGGATATCTAAAGATTTCTTCTCAGCTAGGATAAAGCCAGGGGTTACTATAAGTGAACATTTAATATCTTTAAACAAAATCAGAGCAGAGCTGCATTTAAGGGGAGAGGTAATTTCAGATCAAACAATGAAGAGTGTTATCATTAACTCATTAGACCCATCATGGGATAACTATATATCACATTTAGACACAATTAATTTAGGATACTTATCCATAGAGAATTTATCAAATAAGCTAATAGCTGAAGATAATTCAAGAAGGAGTCGCTGTAATAACCACATAGAACAGAGACAATATAAGAGAGTGGCATTCCAAGAAAAATATCGTGAATCAATTGAATGCCACAACTGTGGGTCTAAAGAACATTGTAGAAGAGATTGTCCTAAATTCCTTAGAGAAAGGCAAAAAACTAACTATAGAAGTAGATACCATAACAGACAATCATCCATTGATAGACATAGATATAGAAGCTCACCCAACTATAGAGAACATAGAGGGGGCAGGGATAATTCAAAAGATAGAAGGTCTGGTTCACTAAATGGATTAAACAAACATAATACATCTAACATACAACAGTCAGGGGACAATGATTGGCTCATTGATTCTGGGGCAACTAATCACACTACACATAACAAAAGTATATTATCTTCATTTATAGAAGATAAATTTGTAATCAAAGTAGCTAATCAAGAAAAAGTCCAAGTTATTGGTAGAGGAAATGTAAACTTACCTGGTCTAGGAAAAATAGAGGGGGTATTACTAATACCAGAAATACCTCATAACATACTTAGTGCAATAAAACTAAGTAGAGATTCTGACATAAATATAGTATTCTCAAAAGGAAAAGCAACACTAGAGAAAAACAAAACAAGCTTAGGTAGTGTGATTATCAAAGGAGGTCTACCATATTTAATCATGAAAGAAAGATGGTTACACAACATTGATTCCAACATGGATGATAACAATGACATAGATAATGGAGACAATAGCAATAGTGATAATGAGGAACATGAAACAATTCATAGTCACAAAGACACATCTATTAATGACATATCCAATAACAAAAAACCTACAATTGGAAAACCAATTCACGATGAATGTGCACATATTTTACATAGGAAATTAGGGCATGCTAGTTTTCCTGTAGTACAAAAGATGATTGAACATGCTGAAGGTGTTAAAATAAAAAATTGTAAAAACTATTTAGAATGCTCAGTATGTAAGTCCACAAAACTCAGAACTAGCCCCAAACCAAGAAAGGCAACAAGATCAACTAATCAAATTTTTGATTTGGTACATATGGATTTGGTTGGTCCATTAACACCATCAATCACGTATAGAAAACGATACTTTCTGACTATTGTAGATGACTATAGTCGTTACGGATTTGTATACACTTTAAAACACAAAGATGAAACCTTTCAGAAATTTAAAGAGTTTTACAAACGTGTAGAAACACAACATAATATTAAAATAAAACAAATCATGACAGATAGGGGATCTGAATTCATGTCAAAAGAATTCTCCCAATGGCTAAAAAACAAAGGGATGCTACATTTCACGTCTAGCCCTTTCTCTGCATTTCAAAATGGAGTAGCAGAGAGAAAGAACTCGACATTACAAACCATGATTAGATGCACATTAGAAGATGCTGGCTTAGGAAAACAATTCTGGTCAGAAGCATTACAATTATACAAAATAGAACTTGGTCCAGCATCATAAACAAGACACCATATGAATTAATGTACAGTAGAAAACCCAAAATAGCACACATGCACATATTTGGAGTCACAGCGGATGTACACATACCAAAACAATTGAGGCGTAAAGGAGAGAACGTGTCCAGAAGACTTAGATTCATGGGATACGAAACAGGCACAAAAGGGTACAGATTTATTGATAACAATAACAAATTTATAATTTCTAGAACAGCTGTATTTCATGAACAGGCCAACTGGTCTAAAATACATCTTAATGAAATATTCCCAATCACAAATTCAAACACTGAGCATCAAGATAAAATAGATAGAGAAGAATGCAATCACAACACACATAGAAACAAAAATAAAACATGGACAAACAGTCAACACAGAATAAAGACAGATTCGTTAACAAAAAAGGAGGCAAGATACTTACATGATAACGATAGTAAACCAGAAAAAACAATCAGATGTAACAGAAATCAAGTGCCAAGCAAATACAAAGATTACGTAATGTATATGGATAGTGAAACATCAACGCCAAACACATACGAGGAAGTATTAAAGCTTCCCACTGAAGAAAGAAGAAAATGGGAATTAGCCATGACCAAGGAGATGGACAGTTTACGAGAGTTAAATGTATTCACACCTACACCTGCACCTAAGGATAAAACTATTATAGGCACCAGGTGGATATACAAAATTAAAAATCTAGAAGAAGGCAACACATTATACAACGCTAGATTAGTTGCACAAGGTTATGCTCAAAAATATCCTGAGGATTACACAGAAACATACTCTCCCACAGTAAGAACTGAGAGTGTCAAAACAGCTTTAGTTATAGCATCAGCACTTAACCTTGATGTATTCCAATATGACATACAGACTGCGTATCTACACGCAAAACTTGATAAAGAGATATATGTAAGAGCACCTCATAGTCAATACACAAACAAAAATGAAACGTGGTTATTAAATAAAAGTTTGTACGGATTAAAACAATCTGGCAAACGCTGGTATGAATGTTTAGTCAAAGTACTCAGAACTATGAATTTCAATGCTATTACTGCTGACAACTGTTTCTTTGGTGAGGAAGGTGACTCATTAGAATTTGTGTTAATTTATGTGGATGATATTTTGTATATAGGTAAACATAAAGAAAAAAGAGACACATTTGTAACAAAACTAAATGAACATTTTTCTTTAAAATCATTAGGGAAGGTAAATAAATATCTTGGAGTTCAAATCAGTAAAACCAAAAAAGGATTCAAACTTTCTCAGAAAGATAAGATTATAGAACTCCTAAACAAGTGTAATTTAAATAATGCTAAGCCTTGTGACACTCCTATGCAAACTGATTTCTTAAGGAACATAGATGAATCATCCCCTGAATTTAAGGATAATACACTCTACAGATCAGTTATTGGTTCCCTTTTATATATTTCTAATTGGACTAGACCTGATATTGCTTTGCCCCTCAATTTGTTATTCAGGTACGTCAGCAAACCCTTAATGTATCATTGGGAAGCTGTTAAAAGAATATTAAGGTACTTAAAGCACAGCTTAGACTTCTGTTTATTATTGGAACCCAATAATGTCAAAGAGCCCATCCTCACCTGTTACGCCGATGCGGATTGGGCAGGTGATACCATATGTAGAAAAAGCACATCAGGTTAAATATTTTTTCTTAACGATTGTCCAGTTTACTGGTACACTGGAAAACAAGATTTAGTAGCCACTTCAACAACTGAGGCAGAATATGTTTGTTTGTCTAAAGCCTCCAACAATCTTGTATGGTTTAATGATTTATTGTCAAATACTTGGAAGAAACCTTCATTACCATTTATCATACACGAAGATAACAAAGCTGCTATTGAGATATCTAGGTCTGATGCTATTGGTCAAAGATCCAGACATATAGATATAAAATTCAAGCACGTGAGACAATTATCTCAAGATGGATTTATCAAAGCTGTTCACTGCGAAACATCAGAGCAAATAGCTGACATATTGACAAAGCCTTTGCCTTCTAAACAACACAAATATTTAACTTCCAAATTGCAAGTTTTGTATTGTTCTGAATCTGAATGTAATTATTGTTGTATATCGAATCGGCATTTAGAGGGGGATTTGTCACAAGTAAATGCCTTATTCTCCAATATGGAAACTGTATATACTCGGGGTATTAGGGGTTAATTTATTCTTCCTCCCTTAATATATTCATATGTAACCACTCCCATACTTTACTCCGCCTTGTGAATATAAAAGGAGCTGTATGCACCTCCTCCTTGCTTCTATCTGCGATTACTCAGTGAATATAGAATGCCTACTGTAAATAAACAGTGTTATGTTTGAATACTTTATTCTTAAATCAATTATTGAGTCTGATCCTTAAAATTATGCAACAGAAACAACTAGAGAAAGGACTAAAGACGGCTGAGAAATGTAAACAACTCAGTACTCAGGTGGAGACAGAGACTAGAGTTACATCCACCCAACAGGTGAAGGAGGCTGCTCTTGATTTAGAGATGTCAGCTGAACCAGGTCCTTCTACTGGGGTATGGCCTACAATGTCATTGTCACTGTTACCCATGGGTGGAGAGCCAAACATAGGGACTAGGTCCTCTTCCTTGCTTCCAATGGCGGTGGTAGATCGCCAGCCAGAAGACTGTGAGGGACTAATGCCGTCTATGGTGAAAAAATGGATCTCAGAGGCTGTGCAGTGCAGCTTTGAGGCCAGTGTGCGTCACAACAGACATATAGCTAGCAGAGCGGAGGCTCTGCTTTCAGGCAGGCTTCATCAGTTTCAGGACCCACAAGTGCAGGTGTCCCCACAGAGTTCTGGTTCCTCAGCATCAGCTTCAGGGACAGAGGACTCGCTGTCCCTTGAGGAGGGACAGTTAGACCAGGAGTTATCAGATGAAGAAGGCCTGATGCCAGATCAACCTGTCTTTAAGGGGTTGTTTCAGCCTCACTTATTCAAGGCCCTGCTATTTAAGGCAAAGAGCCTTAAGTAGATCTTTATAGACTAAGTTGGGCACTACTACCACTACTGAAGGGGCTCTGGCAGAGCAGGATCTGGCTGAATTGCTCTTTTCTGAGCCTTTCACAGAAACAGGATATTCTGGCGCCCCAGTTGTTTTTGGATATGATCCAGAGACAGTGGGAATCCCCAGGGACATATCCAAACTTGTCATCATATGACAGGATGTTTTACAACATGACTCCTGATCTCACTGAGCTCCTTGAGATACCGGAGATTGATGAGCCTGTGATTGCCCTGGCATCACCATCAGTGGCTTGGCAGAGGTAGATGAAGTGTTAAAGCCAGATGAGCGAAAGTTAGAGTTCGCGCTCTGTAAAGCACATCAGGCAGCAGCTTGGGGGATTAAGGCAGCTATGGCACATCCTTTTTTATCAGGGCACCTTTGCTTTGGCTCAAGCATATGCAGGAGAGGGTGCTGGCCACAGAGCTTAGAACACATCAGGACTTTACTAAAATAATGGCAGCTGCTGAATTCACGGCGGATGCCACATTGAATTCAGCAAAGTTTGGGGCAAGGACCATTGCCTCAATAGTTACGGCCAGGCACCTATGTTGACTCAAGCACTGGCAGGCTGACACCAAGAGGAAGTGGAGACTGGCATCTGCCCCATTCAAGGGATCTAAATTGTTTGGTACGTCCTTGGACCCGATTTTAATAGAGGCCAGGAACAAGAGGAAAGTTTTACCGAATCTTTCACGAAGGGTGGATAGGCATTTCTCCACGCCTTTCCAAAGGCCTTTTTTTTTTTTAAATTTGATTTATATGCCGCCCTACTCCAGAGACTCAGGGCGGCTTACAATGCGTTAAGCAATAGCCTTCATACTTTGTATATTTATACAAAGTCAACTTATTGCCCCCACAAACTGGGTCCTCAATTTACCTACCTTAGAAAGGATGGAAGGCTGAGTCGATCTTGAGCCTGGGGAGAATTGAACTCGCAGTAATTGCAGACAGCTGGATGTTAAATGCTGCCTTAGGAGGCATTAGCCTCCTACGCCACTCAGGCTCCTATTTTTGTCCCTATGGGGTGGTCAGGATTTCAACATTCACAGAGGAGGTTTGGCCAGGGACAGTATTATCAGACAGGACAGTATCAACAGACAGGGCAGGGGTTCCCAGACAGGAACAGGTCCCGATCCTCTTATAGGAGGCCTTTTCATGGAGGGAGCAATCATTCCTTTCGCCACTCCCGATGACTCCAGGGCCAGGGCTCCCATTGGTGGCCGTTTAGGCCTTTTCGTGGACCAGTGGGAGCAGACAACCACAGACGCGTGGTTCAGAGAGACCATTACATCCAGTCTCTCCATAGAATTTCTTGTGCCCCCCTGAGGTTCTTTATCCGTTGTCCCAGGTCACAGGACGCAGCCAAAAGGAAGTGCATGGACACAGCCATTCAGCATTTGCTGGACATAAAGGCAGTGGAACCCATTCCAGAAGAGCAGCAGGGACACGGGCATTATTCCATGCTATTCGTAATTCAAAAGACTTCGGGGGGGGGGGGGTGTTGCGTCTAATTCTCAGTTTAAAGAGCCTGAACAATTATCTCAGGTATCGGAGGTTCAAGATGCTTTCCCTTTACTCAATCTTAGAGAATGTACAAAAGTGGGACTTCTTGACCTCCATAACCTCACAAAGGCATACTTATATGTTCCGATTCACCGGTTGCACAGGCAGTACCTTAGATTCTATTACAGTGGCAGACATCTCCAATATCAAGCCTTACCATTCGGGCTAGCATCAGCGCCCAGAGTACAAAGCTTCTAGCAGCACTAGGGGCCTCACTCAGATCCAAGCCAGTCTGGGTACAGAGTTACCTGGATGACATTCTAGTCCAGTCAACATTTTATTCAAAGGTGGAAGGGGACTTAAGGCTGACAATGGGCTGTCTGGAGGCGCATGGCTTCTCCATCAATATGCGGAAGAGCCATCTCACTCCGACACATTGCCTGTTGCATCTAGGGGCAATTATAGATATGGTGAGCTGTCAGGTGTTCCTGTCACTGGAGAGGTTAGAGAACATCAAGAGGCTGGTAACACAGGTCAGAGCGGCCAGAGTAGTTCCACTTGCTTTACTGGTGACCTTACTAGGCAAGATGATTTCTTACAAAAACAGTGTTCCGTGGGCAAGGTTCCATGCACATCCTCTGCAGTGGTTCTTACTACCCAGTGGTGAAATGTAAAATTTGTTACTACCAGTTCTGTGGGTGTGGCTTGGTGGGGTGTAATGTGACTGGGTGGACGTGGCCAACTTTTTTTTTCTTTTAAAAACATTTTTTCTACAACCTCTTCGGCCCAAGAGGTTGTAGAAAAAATGCTTTTAAAAGCCTTTGATGATCCCAGCTGAGCAGCACACTCATCAGAGGCTTTTTTTTTTTTTTTTTTACTTTTAAAAGCATTTTTTCAGCTGAAGAGGTTGTAGAAAAAATGTTTTTTAAAAAAAGCCTCCTGATGATTGTGCGGCTCAGCTGGGCATGGGGGGGCAGGAATTTTTGCTCCTGGTTCTCTGAACCACCCGCCATCGCTACCGGAGCAGGTGATCTGGTCCAAACTGGGAGCATTTCACCCCTGCTACTACCATTTCAGAGGTCGGGCCGGAGCATGTCACCTACCAGGGTTCGGGTCCCGACAACAGTTTTAACATCTCTCTGCTGGTGGGTATCTGACCACATGACAAAGGGATGCCATTTCAAGGTCCAGGAGCATCAGGTTGTCACCACAGATGGAGGGATGGGGTGCCCATTGTCGACACCTAGTGGCCCAGGGCATGAGTCATGACAGAGCATCAATTGGTTGGAACTGAGGGCAGTTAGCTTAGCTCTCAGGTCATTCAGAGACCAAGTGGCACACCATCATGTGATTATTCTCACCAACAATATGGCCGCAAAAGCACATGTGAACAGGCAAGGCGGCACAAACTCCAGGTGCCTGATGGAGGAAGTGAGACTCCTTTGTCACTGGACAGAGAAGAACCTGATATCGATCAAGGTTGATATTTCGATCAAGGAACATATTTCGGCTTGGACAATGTGCAGGCAGATTGGCTGAGCAGGGCCACGATAGACCATTACAAGTGGTGCCTACAGCCGGAATTGTTCAAGGAGATCGTGGTTCGATTTGGCCACCCGATCGTAGACCTTTTTGCATCACCGGTGAACAGCCAACTGCCTCGTTTCTTCTCCCACTTTCCAGCAAGGGGCTCGGAGGGAGTTAATGCTCTTCACTGTCCTTGGCCCAGGGGACTGCTATACACGTTCCCACCCATGATTGATACCTCCGGTGATCAATCGGATTTTACAAGAAAAGGTGGAAGTAATCCTGATCGTGCCTCATTGGCCCAGACGCCCATGGTTCGTGGATCTGGTCTTCTTATCAATCGCCGACCCATGGAGAATTTAGCCCAAAAGAGTCTCTCTCACACAGGGGGCCATCTACCATCCAGTTCAGCAATGGCTTCACCTGACTGTGTGGCGGTTGAGTGGAGGCTTCTGACAGAGTAAAACTTCTCTGTGGGTGTCATACAGATGGTTCAGGCAGCCAGGAGACCATCCACGACGCATATTTATAACGCCACTTGGCGTATTTTTAGTCAGTGGTGCGCCAGTTGGAATATTGAAGCCACAAAGGTGTTAGTTCCACAGCTGTTGGATTTTCTTCAAGACGGTTTGGATAGGGGATTGGCTCCAGCTACTCTCCACAGGCAAGTAGCAGCCTTGGCTTCAGTCCTGTCCTGTGGGGAGTGGGAGCCTGTGACACGATGCTCGGAGGTAAGGAGTTTTCTGAAGGGGGCTACTAATTTAAAACCATTAGTGGTGCACCGTTATCCCACCTGGGACCTTGATAAGGTGTTGCAGGCACTAACCAAGGGACATTTCGAACCGATCAAGACTACTCAACTAAGTTTTCTCACATACAGTCATTTTTCTGGTGGCCATAACATCAGCCAGGAGAATATCGGAGCTGGCAGCGCTCTCCGTGAGGTCAGATTTATGTATCTTTCACTTGGACTGAGTGGTACTGCAATTAGACCCTGCCTTTGGCCCTAAGATCAACTCCTGGTTTCATCAGGCACAGGAGTTGATCTTGCCAGACTTCTGCCCTAACACGTTTCATCCCAGGGAAAGGGAATAGCACTCCCTGGATGTCCAGAGGGCTTTGAGGATATATATTAAGAGGACGAGAGCTTTCCATAAAATGGAAGCACTCCTTGTGTCATTTTTACCAGCTACAATGGGGCAGAAGTTATCAGCATCAACCATTGGCAGGTGGATTCGGGCTGCCATTGCCAAGCCTTATGACTCTCAAACCTTACCAAGACCATGGACAATTACAGTACACTCTACATGTAGTGCTGCTACTATGGCAGCCTGGGTGACGCAGGCTTCAGTGGAGATATGTCATGTGGCTACCTGGGTGTCGCCAATGCCTTTTATTCTCCACTACCAGCTAGACTCTTTCACCTCTGCAGAGGCAGCATTTGGTAGAAGGGTCCTTCAGCGTGTTCTGGGAACGTCAAGTGAACCGGACCAGACAGGTACCCACCCGTGAGGACAACCAGCTTTGGTATGTCCCATGCCTGGAGTATCAAGTCCTCTATCTGGAAAATAGGGTGTTGGTCCTACCTGAGACACCCTTTTTTGGTAGGGGAGGAGATACTCCAGCCCCACCCTAAGTAGGGTCCGGTCCAGGGTTCTTTTGGGGTGTCGTTACAGGTGCTGCATCTGGAAGCCTTGCGGGGACTTCATCAAAATTGGGAGCATCAGCAGGGGGCATCTCTTCAGTTTAAACTCAGTCTGTAGAGCTAGAAGACAAGACTGATACCCATGCCTGGAGTATCTCCTCCCCTACCGAAAAAGGGTGTCTCAGGTATGACCAACACCCTATTTTATATTCTTTCCTTTTTTAGCTTTTTTATTCTTTTATAATTTTGTGTATTCTATTCCTTGTTTTTCTGTATAGCACAGCACAGCATGGCACAGCACAGCAGAGGAATAAAACTTGTTATTTTAAATCAGTGGTGGGATTCAAATAATTTACAACTGGTTCTCTGCCCTAATGACTGGCTGGATGGTCATGTGACTTGGTGGGTGTGGCCAACTCAACATCACTCACATCGAGGAGCGCCTCTCCTCACACAGCCTCTCCTCATCCCTCCCCTCCCAGCCCCTCCTTGCATCGCCTGGCCTCCCTGTTTTCTTTTCGAGGACTTGCTCTCAATAATCACCCAACCTACTTTAATTAGTGGCATAGATTTTTGGTCCTCTGCCTTCATTTCAAGAAGGTTCTCAATTGACTGCACTGGAAAAAGTCAATGTTTTTTTTATTTACTGTATTTTTTGGTGTATAAGACACACTCCCCTCCCCCCAAGTGTGTGGAAATGTCTGTGCATCTTATACAGCGAATGTTGCCAAAGTCCTGCCTACCCGCTGGTCCCCACCCTTCAGCCTCTGCCTCCCAGCAATTTGCCTCCTTGCAGCAAACAGCAAACAGCCTGGTCAGCTTCAGCACAGCCTAATTTAGCATGAGCAGCTGATTAGATCCGCCTCCCGGAATAATGCCTATCCAGGCTTCAGGGATCACCACTGCCCATTTCCACCACCCATCACTGCTGCTGCCGATTGCCCCATCCGTATGCCCCATTTTTGGCCTTGTGCCTCATTTTGCCCAGAGATATATATATATAAAAAGCCAAATTTTAACCTTTTTTCGACCCTCACTATTTTCGGCCAACTCTGCTCCAAATTATCTAGATGGAGATCGCTCATGAGAATGTTTTTATTATTTTATTTAATAGAGTAAAAAAGTTGTACAAGATGGGCAAGTTTTGTTTCTCTCTACAAAATATTGCTGGAGATATTATTTCTCAAAGTTGCTAGAACCTCAAAATCATACTATAGAAGGCTGCAGTATGGGGTCATACAAATTATTATATCTCCGCAAGTATTGCATCGGCATGCGTAACACTTTACCAGTGTTCATTGGGGACATGTGTGCATGTTCACACAAAAATTCATTGAAATCCGTGATGGTCAAGCAGGGACCCCCAGACAACTTGACCCATTGGAATGACCCATTATACAGGCATGTTAGAGGAACAGTTTATCTTGGAATGAACTTGTCAGACATTAAGATTAGCAAAAGCCATTTTAAAATAGGGGGTTTTTTTTCTGAAATCCATCCCTTGGGTTACTCCCAAATTATGCAGTGCCAATCTTCAAGACCTGTGACCAGCCTCCTTTTCAGAAAAAGAATCAAGATCTTCCTGTTCAATGGAGACTGGAAGTTGGCGCCGTGGCGAGATGCGCGGGGTTTCTAGGGCTCCTGAAACTCCACCAAGAAACTCTGCTGCTGGACGGTCCGAACCGGACCACACAGTCTCACTTTGACTGTGGCAGTGGAGGGCATGTCCTGAGGCTCCCAGGGACATTGCTAAGTTCCTGGTTGAGCCAGGAAAGGCCCTTTTGCAGCAGCGGAGCAGCAGCCATTAGGCTGCGGAGGTTGTGGCAACTTCAGGAAGGAAGATCGGAATGACAGTGATCAGAGCAGTGAGAAACTTTTACTTTTTTTTTTTCTACTAAGAACACTTATTAATGCATGGAACTGTGATGGGCACTAAATGAAAAGGAGCGGCAAATCTATTTTTGGATTGATTTTGTTTTCCTCAAGTATATACTTTAAAAGACTTGAAATTGCCTAATTGTCTTATTTCTGTTTTGGATAACTGGACTGGATTGAAAGCAGGAAAGCAGTATTGGGACATTTTTGAAATCTTTGGAACTTGTGGATTTTAGTTTATAATATCTGCTGAGTTGGTGCATCTGGATTGGTACCATTTACTGGAAGTAGTGGTACCATATACTGGAAAGCTCTGGATTTATTATTTTTTTTTATTTTTTTTTTCTCGTTGAGTAATTATCTAAACCCCAGTGAGATGTGTGGCTTGGAAAGAGGCAAACGGAAAAATTACTCCCTGTAGGTTCTCTGGATATAAAGGATTTGAAGAACAAACTTTTTCTTGAAGTTTGAAGTTTGAAGTTGATTAGATTTCTATACCGCCCTTCTCCCGAAGGACTCAGGGCGGTGTACAGCCATATTAAAACACATAGATTTATAAAATTTAAAACCAAATTAAAATCAATATATAAAATTGGTCCGCAAATTAAAACATACATACACCCATAATAAAAATCGTAATTAGGCCAGTCCGGCTTGCTGGAACAAGAGGGTTTTAAGGGCGTGGCAAAAAGTATGCAGGTCGGGGCTAAAACAGAGCTCTAGGGGCAGCTCATTCCAGAGGGCTGATGCCCCCACAGAGAAGGCTCTCCCCCTGGGTGTCTCCAGTCAGCATTGTTTGACCGATGGCACCCTGAGGAGCCCCTCTCTGTGGGAGCGTATTGGCCGGTGGGAGGTTGTTGATGGCAGAAGGCAGCCTCGTATATACCCCGGTCCTAAGCCATGGAGCACTTTAAAGGTGGTGACCAACATCTTGAATCACACCCGGAAGACCACTGGGAGCCAGTGCAGCTCGCGCAGGAGGAGTGTTATGTATAACCACCCGCGCGGCCGCATTCTGGACCAGTTGGAGCCTCCGAGTGCTCTTCAAGGGGAGCTCCATGTAGAGAGTGTTGCAGTAGTCCAGACGTGACGTGACGAGGGCTTGAGTGACCGTGCACAGGGCATCCCGGTCCAGAAAGGGACGCAACTGGTGCATCAGACGAACCCGATAGAAAGCTCCCCTGGCCACGGCCGTCATATGATCTTCCAAAGACAGTCATGCATCCAGGAGAACACCCAAGTTGCGAGCCATGGTCGATGGTATCAAAAGCCGCTGAGAGATCTAATAGGACCAGAACAGAGGAGCAACCCCTGTCCCGAGCCCTCCAGAGATCATCAACCAATGCAACCAATGCCGTTTCCATTCTATGCCCTGGCCTGAAGCCCGACTGGAATGGGTTTAGATAATCAGCTTCATCCGGTACTGGGGAAGTTGTCGCGCCACCACACTCTCAACAACCTTCACCACAAAGCGAAGGTTGGAGACTGGGCGATAATTGGCTAATACAGCCGGGTCCAGGGAAGGCTTCTTGAGGAGAGGCCTCACCACCGCCTCTTTCAAAGAGGGGGGGAAGTAGCCCTCACTCAAAGAAGCGTTAATAATCCCCTGGAGCCAGCCTCGTGTAACCTCCCGGGAGGCCAGCACCAACCAGGAGGGACACGGATCCAATAAACATGTGGCAGCACTAAGCCTCCCTAGAATCCTGTCCACATCCTCGGGAGTCACAAGGTCAAGCCCCTCCCAGATAACATTCTCAAGACGCCCCCTCCGTCACCCCATCCGGATCTACCCAATCAGAGTCCAGACCTTCCCGAATCTGAGTGACTTTGTCATACAGGAGTTGCACAAAATCCTCAGCCCTGCCCTGCAAGGGGTCTTCCCTCGCTCCCAGATGAAGGAGGGAGCGGGGTCACCCTAAACAGGGCGCTGGGCGGTTCTCTGCAGACCCAATAAGAGCGGAAAAATAATTAAATTTTGCCGCTTTTATCGCCACTAGGTAGATCTTAATATGAGACCTCACCAGTGTTCGGTCATATTTGGAGCGACTGGCCCTCCAATCACTCTCCAGGCATCTTTTCTGGACCTGGGGGGGGTCCAGATAGCTACTGAGCGGGGGTGACAGGCTGATTGGCTGCAGCAGAGGGGTCAGGAAAGAAAATTTATCCGGGGAGCAGGGGGATAACAAGAAGGGCAATATAATTGAAATAATGAGTGGGAGGGGCAGGTATGACGGGCGCAGGGGACCATATCATGTGCCGGGGGTGCACATACGCTGTTTACGAGCAATTGCGCACTCCGGTCCCCAATGCGCGCCTCGTGGCCTGGGTTGTGCAGAGTCTCAGGCCCAGGGTCCACGGCTGATGTTATGTAATGCCAGGTCGGTTGTCAATAAAGCCCCCCTCATCTGTGATCTTATATTGGAGGGGGGGTGCGGACCTGGCAGGTATTACGGAGACCTGGTTGGGCCAAGAGGGGGGGGGTCCCCCTCGTTGAAATGTGCCCACCAGGTTTTCGTGCATTTCATCAGCCAAGGGCCCAGGGGAGGGGTGGGGGGAGTGGCGGTGATTATTAGGGAGAGTCTTTGTCCGAGGGAGACCACTGTTCCTCAGATAGCCGGATGTGAGTCCCTCTTTGTGAAGTGGGGCCGTGGGGTGCAGATGGGTTTGCTGACTGCGTACCTGGCTCCCTGCCATGTGGCAGCGACCCTACCCGAGCTACTCGACGTCATCGCTGGGGGTGGCGGTGGATGCCCCCAGACTTGTTGTCATGGGGGATTTCAACCTTCCATCCACGGGTGAGACGTCAGAGGTGGCTCGGGAGTTCATGGCTTCCATGACGGCCATGGACCTGACCCAGTTAGTTCAAGGCCCCACTCACATAGGAGGACACACTCTGGACTTGATTTTCATCTCTGGTCAGTGGTTGAATGATCTTGGTAGAGGGGACTTAGACATTAAACCCTTGTCATGGACAGATCATTCGCTCCTTCACTTGGACTTTCCTACCGCTTCCCCCTGCCGCAGGGAGACGGAACCGACTAAATGGTTCCATCCCAGGCGCCTGATGGATCCAGAAAGGTTCCTGACGGAGCTTGGGCCATTTCCTGAGACTCTGACACACGACTCGACTGAAGAGCTGGTGGCCGCCTGGGAGAGTGCGGCCGCCGGAGCTTTGGATCGTGTCGTGCCTTTGCGGCCTCTGACCCGATGCTGATCTCAATTGGCTCCTTGGTTCTCTGAGGAGCTGAGAGAGATGAAGCGTCGGAAAAGACGCCTAGAGAGCATTTGGAGGACTAGTCATTCTGATTCCGACCGGACACAGGTGAGGTCTTATATCAAGACCTACCTAGTGGCGATAAAAGCGGCAAAATCTAACCATTTTTCCACTCTTATAGCATCTGCAGAGAACCGCCCAGCTGCCCTGTTTAGGGTGACCCACTCCCTTCTTCGGGGGGGGGAGTGCGGGAGGATCCCTTGCAGGGTCGAGCTGAGGATTTTGTGCAATTCCTGCACGATAAAGTCGCTCGGATTCGGGAAGGCTTGGACTCCGACTGGGTGAGTCCAGGGGAGGAGACGAGGGTAGGTCTTGAGAATATTATCTGGGAGGAGCTTGATCCTGTGGCTCCCGAGGATGTGGACAGGGTTCTGGGTAGGATTAGTGCCGCCACATGTTTATTGGACCCGTGTCCCTCCTGGTTGGTACTGGCCTCCCGGGAAGTTACACGAGGCTGGCTCCAGGGGATTATAACTGCTTCTCTGAGTGAGGGTGCCTTTCCCGCCGCCTTGAAAGAGGCGGTGGTGAGGCCCCTCCTCAAGAAGCCTTCCCTGGACCCGGCTGAATTAGTTAACTATCGTCCGGTCTCCAACCTTCGTTTTGTGGCGAAGGTTGTTGAGAGTGTGGTGGCACGACAACTGCCCAGGCACCTGGATGAAGCTATCTATCTAGACCCGTACCAGTCGGGCTTCAGGCAGGGGCACAGCACAGAAACGGCATTGGTCGCGTTGGTGGATGATCTCTGGAGGGCCCGGGACAGGGGTTGCTCCTCTGTCCTAGTCCTATTAGATCTCTCAGCGGCTTTTGATACCATCGACCATGGTATCATGCTGCAGCGGTTGAAGGGGTTAGGAGTAGGGGGCACCGTTTTGCGGTGGTTCTCTTCCTTCCTCTCCGGCCGCTCGCAGTTCGTGTTGGCAGGGGGGCAGAGGTCGACCTCGAGGCATCTCGCATGGAGAGTGCCGCAAGGGTCGTCCTCTCGCCTCTTCTGTTCAACATTTATGTGAAGCCGCTGGGTGAGATCATCCGTGGTTTTGGGGTGAAGTGTCACCTGTACGCTGATGATACTCAGCTGTACATCTCCACCCCAGACCACCCCAACGATGCCCTTGATGTGATGTCTCGCTGCCTGGAGGCCGTGCGGGTCTGGATGGGGAGGAACAGGCTCAGACTCAACCCTTCCAAGACCGAGTGGCTGTGGCTACCGGCGTCCCGATATAGTCAGCAGGTGCCATCGCTGACTATTGGGGGTGAATCTTTGCCCTCCACAGAGAGGGCTCGCAATCTGGGTGTCCTCCTGGATGCACGGCTGTCTTTAGAAGAGCATATGACGGCCGTGGCCAGGGGGGCCTTTTATCAGGTTCGCCTGATCCGCCAGTTGCAGCCCTTTCTGGACTGGGACGCCTTGCGCACGGTCACTCATGCCCTTGTCACCTCCCGGCTGGACTATTGTAATGCTCTCTACATGGGGCTCCCCTTGAAGAGCACTCGGAGGCTCCAGCTGGTCCAGAATGCGGCCGTGCGGGTGGTTATGGGCGCACCTCGTTGTGCCCGCGTGACACCCCTCCTGCGTGAGCTGCACTGGCTCCCAGTGGTCTTCCGGGTACGATTCAAGGTATTGGTTACCACCTTTAAAGCGCTCCATGGCACAGGACCCGGGTACCTTCGAGACCGTCTTCTGCCACCAATAGCCTCCCACCGACCAGTCCGTTCCCACAGAGAGGGTCTCCTCAGGGTGCCATCAGCCAAGTTATGTCGGCTGGCGACACCCAGGGGGAGGGCCTTCTCTGTGGGAGCCCCAACCCTGTAGAATGAACTGCCCCCGGAAATACGTAAGATCTCCAACCTCCGGGTGTTCCGCTGCGCACTGAAGACCCTGTTGTTCCGCCAGGAAAGGCTGTCAATATAATAATTTTAAATTGGGGTATTTTAATTTTTGGGGTTTTAAATCGGCCAAATCTATTTAATTATTTTAATTTTTAATTATTGTTGTGTCTTGTGTTTTTAAATTGGTTGTACACCGTCCTGAGTCCTTCGGGAGAAGGGCGGTATAGAAATAAAATTATTATTATTATTATTATTATTATTATTATTATTATTATTATTATTATTATTATTATTATTATTATTATTATTATTATTATTATTATTTCATCTCTCTCAGCTCCTCGGAGAACCAGGGAGCTAGTTGAGATCGGCACCGGGTCAGAGGCCGCAAAGGCACGACATGATCCAGAGCTCCGGCGGCCGCCCTATCCCAGGCGGCCACCAGTTCTTCAGTCGCGCCATGAGCCAGAGCCTCAGAGAATGGCCCAAGCTCCATCAGGAACCTATCTGGGTCCATCAGGCGCCTGGGACGGAACCATCTAGTCGGTTCCATCTCCCTGCGGCAAGGTGTAGTGGTTCGAAAGTCCATGCGAACTTTGTTTGTTTGTTGTTGTTTTCCCCTTTTCCTTGATTTGTACACAAATATTGGATTAAGGCATTCAAGAACCTGAAGAATTATTGTTAATTTTTTATTTTTTATTTATTTATTTTTAATTTTGGCTTCTTATTTGGAGGAGCATTTCAATTTTTTGTCTCTTCCTATTTTTCTTTTCCCTTCCTTTGGATTAGGGTTTTTGGAAGAACCTGAAGAATTGGAGAAATTGCTATTATTATTTTTTTCCTTTCTTTTCTTTTTTTCCCCCTTTTCTATCCTAGTTTTCCTGGTTTTTTTTTCTTTTTTCCTGCCCCATTGTCTAGTGGGACCTTTTGAATATCTTTTGAATTCAAAGTGAATTTAGCCAACTCCAAAATGAGCAAAAAAGTAGCAACGGTGGGAGCTGCAGCGACTACACCATCCTTATCACCATCTGGAGGTCAACGCTCCATCCAGACAATGTTACAGCAAGAGAAAGAGAAAGAGACGACACAAATGATTCTACAAACACTTCAAAGAATGGAAAAACAACAAAGGATGGAGCAACAGTTACTTAAAACAGATGAAAAGGTGGTTAGCATACAACAAACAATGATGAAATATGAAGAAAGACTGGTTAAACTGAAGGAAAAAGATGGCCAAAAAAAAGAAAAAATGAAGGAAATTGAGAATAGACTCGGAGAGGTCGAACAAGGAACATCTGGTTTAATTGGATGGGTAATGGACAAAGCAGAATTCTACCTTAGATTTCAAAATGTTGCAGAAGAAAAAGGGGAGGATCTCCCCGAGATTATGAATACGATAAGGTCTGAGGCCTTAGAAGTAGCTAAAGAGAAGATGATGGAAGGAATTGATGAAATTTATCGAGTTTACACTGGATACGTGATGCGCAATAAGCTTCCAAGTGAAGTACATATAAGATTTACTAAGAAATCAATTAAGACACAGATTCTTCAGGCTGCTCGTGACAAGGCTTTGGAATACAAAGGGAAGGAAGTCACAGTTTTGAGACAAATTCCAAGGAAAGTGAGAGCGATACGAAGGAAATATCAATTCTTGACCAAAGTTTTGTTGCAAAAAGGGATCAACTACAGATGGCTGTTTCCAGAGGGAGTAGGCTTAACATGAAACTCTAAAAGATACAGACTGAATACAATTGATAAGGCAAGAGCTTTCTATGAGGAAGCTCTTAAAGAGACGGATACTGATATGGAAGTTGAAACACAAGCAATGCTAGCCCCAATAAAACCTGCTGAAGAGGAATTGATAATGCTGGAAGAAACAGAAGGAGCCTGGGCGGAGTTATGGAATACAAGGAGTAACGTGAAGCCAGATCAACTAGAGCAACAAAACCTAATTATAAAGTATGAATATGGATGAAAGAAAATGAATCTCAATAAATATAAATGGACTAAATTCAGCCAATAAAAGAAGAATAGTCTTCCACAAATTAGAAAAATTAAAATTTGATATAATTTGTTTACAGGAAGTGCATATTAAAAAGCAACATGAACAATTACTGATTCAACCAAAACTTGGTAAAACTTTTCTATCATTGGCACAAAGTAAAAAAAGAGGTGTTGCTCTGTATATTAGAAATACATTTAAGGCTGAGCAGAAGTATGCTGACCCAGATGGCAGAATTTTGATGGTGGAATTAATTGATAACAATACAAAACTACTTTTAGTAGCAATATACGGCCCTAACAATAATCAGAGTGATTTTTACAGGAAATTACATAACAAGATAATTGAAATGGAGTATGAAAATGTTTGCATGATGGGGGACTTTAATGGAATTGTAGATGAAAAACTGGACTATAAAACAAGTAGAACAACAAGATATAGTAGAAAGATATTGCCGAGGACCTTCTTTAAAATGACAGAGGAAATAAACTTGAAAGACATTTGGAGAGAGAGAAATGGGAAAAATAGACAATATAATTTCTACTCTGACAGACATTTATCTTGGTCCAGATTGGATATGATATGG
The DNA here is from genome assembly GCF_029215685.1 of Pituophis catenifer annectens. Lineage (NCBI taxonomy): Eukaryota > Metazoa > Chordata > Lepidosauria > Squamata > Colubridae > Pituophis > Pituophis catenifer. The sequence goes on from NW_027256887.1 coordinate 30,605,761, forward strand.
GCAACAATGGAATTGACTTTAAATATTGAACAAGTGAATATAGATACTAATACATGGGCAGATCATAATCCAGTGATTGCTATTTGGAAAGGGCGAAAAGGCAGATCTAGATGGACATTGAACAATATAATATTAAAAGAGAAAGATTTTACACAGAAAATGAAACAAGAATTGGACTTTTTTTCCAAGGAGAATAAGAAAGAAACATCGATACAAAACCGTTGGGATATAATGAAAGCCTTTGCCAGAGGATTAATCATTGATTATACACGGAAAAGAAATGTGAAGAAAAGACAAACCCTTAAACTATTGAGAGATGATCATAAAAGACTCAAAAAAGAACTCCAGAAAGATCCATATAAGAAAGATGTAAAAATTAAAATGGATACTATAAAACACAAAATGGATCTACTGGAGAAGGAAGAATTAGCACAAAAAATAAGAACTGCTAAACAGAATTATTTTGAAAATGCAAATAAACCTGGCAGATGGTTAGCATATAAATTGAAAAAAGAAAGAGAATCAAGGAAAATAACGCAATTAATTGATCATCAAGGACAAAGTAGATTTGGAAACAAAGAGATGGGGGAAATAATACAGGAATACTATACACAACTGTACAAGAAAGATGCGATAGAAGAGGATAAAGTGGCAAGGTATTTACAAAACCTAAACTACCAAAAATCCCCAAAGAGATTGAGAAGTTATTGGATAGAAATATAACGATGATGGAGCTAACTGAGGCAATTAAGAAACAGAAGAATGGAAAGGCACCAGGTCCAGATGGACTGCCAGCCGAATATTATAGGATTCTACAAGAATCACTATTGATCCCAATGCTGGAGGTTATGAATGAAGTAATGATAAAAAAAGAAATACCCAAGACATGGACTGAGGCATACATCACTTTGATTCATAAGGAAGAGACAGACCCACAACAAATCAAAAACTATAGGCCAATATCCCTGCTAAACGCAGATTATAAAATCTTTGCTATGATATTGGCAGAAAGACTTAAGAGATATTTGAATAATTTTATATATTCCGACCAAAATGGATTCTTACCTAAAAGACAAATCCGAGACAATATAAGAATAATCTTGGACACTTTAGAATACTACAAAGTGCATCCTGAAAAGCAGATGGCTCTGATATTTTTAGATGCACAAAAAGCCTTCGACAATGTCAATTGGCAATTTATGATGTTACAGATGGAGGAGATGGGCTTTGGGAAAAAAATTCTTCAAGCAATTGAAGCTATATACTCAAAACAAAAGGCTAAGGTAATGATAAATGGGGAATTGTCTGAATATATTGAAATAGAGAAAGGCACTAGACAAGGATGCCCACTGTCCCCATTGTTGTTTAGATTGACATTGGAAGTGCTAAACAGAAATATTAGAGAAGAAAAGGAGATAAAAGGTATGAAAATTCGGAAAGAGGAATATAACTTACAAGCTTTTGCAGATGATTTGGTTTTTATTATGGAAGAACCTTTAACATCAATAAATAAATTGCTAGAAGGAATTGGAGAGTTCGGAGAAGTGGCTGGTCTAAAAATTAATAAAGAAAAGACAAAGATAATGACTAAAAATATGTTGAAAAAGCAAAGAGAAGAATTGATGAAGATTTCAAATATACAGGTTACGAATAAGGTAAAATATTTGGGGATACAATTGACAGCAAGGTGCAGTTCTCTTAAGGAAAATAATTATAATAAGGTTATAAGACAGATAGGACAAGATTTGGAAAAATGGGGAAACTTGCAACTATCTTTAATTGGGAGAATTGCAACCATTAAGATGAATATTTTGCCTAGAATGTTGTATTTGTTTCAGACAATTCCGATAAAGTTGGACAAGGATTTTTTTACAGATTTGAATAAAATGATATTGAAATATATTTGGCAAGGGAAAAAGGCAAGAATAAAAATTAAGTTGTTACAAGATGCTAAAGTGAGGGGTGGTTTTGGTTTACCTAACTTTGAATTATATTACCAAGCAGCTAGTTTAATGTGGATTAAAGAATGGGTAACATTGAAAAATACTAGACTATTGAATTTGGAGGGACATGATTTGTTGATGGGGTGGCATGCCTTTTTATGGTACAAAGGAACTAAAATACAGGGGTATTTTAGAAGACATCAGATACGTGAAGCTTTGCTTTTGAATTGGGAGAGGATTAAAAAATATCATTATTTGAAGATTCCAGTCTGGGTATCTACAATTGAAGCTTTTTCATATCCAGTGATATTCAAAAGGGAACAAATTGTTAGATATAGTGAATTATTGGATGAAAAGGGTGAACTTAAATTGAAGCAAGGCTTAGAAGGGGCGTTGGTCCTACCTGACACGCTCCTTCTTGTTGGGTGGAGACAGCAGCCATTCTTGGGTAGTGACTCATACGATCAGATTGGAGGACTGAGCCTGTAAAACTTGACAAGTCCTGCCTCTGTTGCCAGGGATCCCAGCTTTTGGTGAAGGCAGAAGGAAACAGGCTCGTCGTGTGGCAGAGACATTCGTGAAGAGTACCAGAAAGAGAAAAAAACAATACCCCAAAGACCCAGACTGAAAACGGGTGGGGATGGCTTCTGTCTCCACCCAACGAGAAGGAGCGTGTCAGGTAGGACCAACGCCCCTTCTCCATTGAGGGTGGAGACAGCAGCCATGCTTGGGACATACCCAAGTTTTTTGTTTTTTGTTTTTTTAATTTGATTTATATGCCACCCTTCTCTGGAGACTCAGGGCGGTTTACAATGCGTTAAGCAATAGCCTTCATACTTTTGTATATTTATACAAAGTCAGCTTATTGCCCCCACAAATTGGGTCCTCATTTAACCTACCTTAGAAAGGATGGAAGGCTGAGTCAACCTTGAGCCTGGTAAGATTCGAACCTGCAGTAATTGCAGGCAGCTGTGTTAATAACAGGGTGCTTTAAACCACTGTACTACCAAGGCTCTACCAAGTTCACAGTGTTAGGCAAGGGAGGGCTCAATCTGGGCCAACGACTCTCCTCCCACAAGAACCCCTTGTAACACACTAAGTCCAAAAGATGCCTCCTGTGAGGCAAACCTGTCTAACTTATAATGCTTAACAAAAGGGGAAGGAGAAGTCCAGGTTGCCACTCTGCAAATGTCCACTAAGGAAGCTTGCGTGGCCCAGGCCGCGGATGTTGCCGCGCTGCGTGTCGAATGCGCCGTCAACCTCGTTGGTACAGGAGAAGAGCGAAGCTCGTAGGCCGTAGCAATTGTCTGGTGAATCCGGCGACCGATGGCAGAAGAGGATACCTTAGAACCTAAGGAGACAGGAAGGAAGGAGACAAACAAGGGCTCTGAACGACGGATCACTGCTGTTCTGTTGAGGTATATCCGGAGAGCCCCCCGGACATCCAACGTGTGCCACTTCTTGTCTGACAAAGTGGTTGGGTGAGGACAAAAGTCTGGAAGAATGGGTTCCTGTGAACGGTGAAATACAGAGTTAATTTTAGGGACAAAGGTAGGATCTAGCCTTAGGACCACATGGTCCGCATGGAAGACACATAAGTCGCTTCTCATCGATAGCGCTGCGATTTCTGAAATCCTCCTAGCTGTCGTAATCGCCACTAGGAAGGCCACTTTGCAAGACAGAAGCCGCAGGCTGGTAGACTTCAACGGCTCGTACGGTGCACCTGTGAGAGAAGTCAAAACAATAGAAAGGTCCCAAGTGGGGTACCTATGTAACACCGGCGGGCATAAATTAGAGGCTCCTCTGAGGAAGCAGTGAATCAAAGGATCCTGTGACAACGAAGGAAGGGAGCCATAGGTTAGGACTGAAGCGAGAGCGGCCACCTGTCATCGGAGAGTATTGGGAGAGAGACCCTTGTCTAGGCCGTCCTGCAAAAACATGAGAACATGAACTATCGAGGCCCGGATGGGAGCAACGCTGTGTAGGATACACCAAGTAGAAAATGCCCACCAAGTGGCTGAGTAAATACGGTCCGTGGATGGGCGCCTAGATGCCTGGATGGTCTTTATGACTGTGGCAGGGAGATTGTCTCGCAGCAGCGCATCCCACTCAATCTCCAAACGGTTAGTTGCAACCACTGGGGATCCGGGTGCAGTATCACCCCTTGAGATAGGCAGTCCACGGGGCAGGGAAGTCTCCAGGGGGGAGACACCGACAACTGCAGAACGTCAGTGAACCACGACCTTCGCGGCCAGTGTGGAACTAGAAGGAGCAACTCCGCTTGTTCCTGTATGAGTTTCCACAGAACCCTCAGGATGAGGGGAATCGGGGGAAATGCATAAAGCAACCCGTGGGGCCAACGGGAGCACAGAGCATCCACAGCCTCCGCCTGGTGTGCCGGAAATCTCGTGAAAAATCGTGGAAGTTGGGAGTTCGTTGGCGATGCGAACAAATCGACCACTGGAGTGCCGAACCGGGAGGACAGGACCTGGAACAAATGAGGATTCAGACGCCACTCTGCGTGATCAATTAGTTGTCAGCTTATCCAGTCTGCGCGTACATTCGATTCCCCTGATATGTGTTCTGCCCTCAAAGAAGCCAGCCGGCGCTCCGCCCAGAGACCCAATCTCTTGGCCTCCTGCATAAGGGCTCTGGACCTGGTGCCCCCTTGGCGATTAATGTGCGCCTTTGCCGTCACATTATCTGTAAGAACTAAGATGTGAGATCCGGACACTAGATGTTGAAAGGCTCGGAGGGCTAAATAAACTGTGTGTAACTCGAGCCAGTTGATGTTTAATGATGACTCGGGTGTCGACCAAGTGCCCTAGGCCACCTGCTCTAGACAGTGGGCTCCCCAGCCAAGCGTGCTGGCATCAGTCGTAATCACCAGCCACTGCGGTTCAAAGAAAAGGCAGCCCCTAGAAATGGCTGGAGACTGCCACCATCTGCGTGAAGCCAAATGGTCTGAATGGACCGAATACACTAATCGGTCTGGCAGTCGAAAAAGGATGAGCCGACAGGGATCATTGCAACATTGCTGCAATCATACATTGAATGTCCTCTGGACGTAAAGGGGTAGAATCATGGTCTCGGGCTGGGCTGGCCTCCATAAAGGCCATAAAAACCACCAACCCAGCTGGAGTGCTAGACTCCACAGCATTGATTCCCCACAGACGGGGGAGATCCCAATAAGTCAGCTGACTCAACTGACACCAGGAAGTCTTGCAGCAACATCTGATCTGGGGTCGGAGAGGGGTCACGTTTACGTTCCCCTGGAGAAACCCTGGCTGTTATAGATGATGTAGAACCACAGTCCTTGGCCTTGACTACAGGCTTCCGTAGAAGCTTTTCCTTGTGTCTAGCAGAAAACTTAGACTGAGGTTTAATGGATACTCCATCCCCTTGCACGTGCTTGTCATCTTTATGCTTGGAAGCAACTGACTGCTCCCTTACTGTGGCCTGATGGCCATGTTTTGACTTGGCCAGAACCTTAGGCATGATAGGCAGTATAACACCCAAGGAGTGGAAAATAGATTCCGTGTTAAGCAAGGCAGTCCTGCATCAAGGGAATGTCAAATTCTAGATGCAGCCTGTGATAAATATGCGAGGCACCAACAGAGAAAGGAGAAGGCAATTAACCCCAAGTCTGTAAGGTGCATCAATGTCTGCCAAAAGGGCTGAAGGCAAGGGTAGGCCAGGGTAGCAGGCACAGCCAGAAAGACTGGAGGCCTGAGAGAAGCTCAACGTGTCACCTCACCCCTAAACAAAATGGCAGCCAAAGCTGCCAACTCAGGGATCACCAAGCTCCGTTACTGAGCAGATCAGCAATGTCAAACAGCTGAGATGCGGACCGGAAAGAGAAGTCAAAGAGCTGAGCAGGAATAAATCAGGGTGATTTTACAGTTCACCAAGCCCTTGTGATGTGACCATAAGCGGCAAACCACAGGGAGCGCGAAAACTCCACTTCGAAGCCGGCGGCAAGGTCAATCAGCTGAGAAGCGGTTAATAGTGACAGCGGGCAGAGCTCTGTTCATTTCCGCAGGAAAGAATCAGAGCCTGGAGGAAAAGAACCGACAAGTGGTGATAGTCAGGGAGTGCAAAGACTCCACTCAGAACCCGGCAGCTAGTCCCAAACAGCTGAGAAGTGGCTCTATTGAGTCTGCTGGAGAAAAGCCACGCCTGGGTGAAAGGCCGACAAGCGGCGAGAGGCAGGGAGCGCGAAAAACTCCACTAACAGTTATGCGGCTGGCAGTGACAAAATGGCTGCCCAAAGACAGTGGGGAGTGCAAGACTCCGCAAAGAGAAGCCACTGTTTAAAATGCAGGGCTCCACCGGCAAAGCCAATGATTTTGAGCCACTCACGGGAGCAGAAAGCTCCACCAACTTACAGAAACTTACCAGTTCAATGAAAGGATGGAATGGCAGAATGGCTTCAACGAGACCTCAGAATTGTAATCTGAGGCTTCCTGAGGTAAAAAGGTTCACAGAATGTCCAGAAAACAAAAGAATAGCCAAGTACGACATCCAAGGTCAAATCTGAAGAATCAGGTATGAAAGAAAACACTCTAACTCTGAAAGCTGTCAGAGCTAGCTATCCACAAACTGCCACCATAAGGGTGGGAGCGCTAGACTCCACATTATTGTTACTCCGAACAGGAGGAGGAGATCCCCATAAATCAGATGACTCAACTAATAGTGGGAAATCTCTGATCCGGGGTCAGAAAGGAGGCATGTCTACATTCTCCTGGAGACCCAACGGTTATAGCCAATGGGGCAGAACCAGTGCCTTTGTCTTTGATAATAGGTTTTCTTAGTAGCTTCTCCTTGCGCTTAGGAGGAGCCTCAGAACAAGGCTTAATTGCTACTCCTTCCCCTTGTGTATGCTTGGAAGCTTCCATCTTAGAAGCCACTGACTGCTCATGCACTGTGGTACTACGGCCATGTTTTGACTTGGCCAGAGCCTTAGGCATGTCTGGCCTTAATTAATCAATAGGGTTGAAAGGACACCCCTAAAATTTTATCAGCCCTGTAATAGGGTAATGTAAATTTAAAAGTAGTTTAAATTAATATAAATGTGTTATAGATGTAAATTATATATCCAACTCAATTTCCAGTAGCCAGATGTGGCAGTCTTAGTTTATAAGGGCAGAATATGCTTATAGCCGGCATAGAACTAAGGATTGGAGGCTTGATAGAAAAAAACTGTGCCCTTGCCCTTAAACAAAATGGCGGCTGAGCAGTCACCTAAGAGCTCAAGCTGGCATAACTGTCAAAAACTGAAGCACTGCTCAGTCTCAAATGAAGGCAGATCTGTCTTAAACAGTCTAATTTGGCCAAATAATCAAAGCACTGTCAGAGTAAAGAGACTACACACAATTAGTCTCAGTCAGTTAATAAGCAATAAGCCTGTTTGTAGAAAACGCCGACAAGCAGCAAGCCTTTGGGAGTGCGAAACTCCACTTTACAGCCAGCACCAAATTCAATCAGCTGAGAGGCAGTTAGGCTAAGCAGCAGTAGCGCTTTAACAGTCTATTAAGGGGAAAGTAGCTTCTGCTACTCTGATAAACGGAGATAGCCAGAGAGAGTCAAGCCTCGTAGCGAAAATGTTAATTAACTTCAATCAGCTGTGAGGCAATTTAAAATAGCAGGGAAAACTCTGCGCTTTGTTAAAACTGCTGACAAGCGGCAAGAATCAGGGAGTGAGACAACTCCTCAAATGGAAAAGTTTATGGCTATAGTTGTTGGGAGAATCGATATGGAAGCACAAAGCTGCACAGCTGGTAACATTATTTAATTGTTAGGATCCCACCGGCTAAGCCGGTGACTTTGGATCACCCCCGGGAGTGGAAAGCTCCACTAACCTTTGAAACTGACCAGTTTCAATGTGCCTCTGCTGTTAATCGAGGTATGTTGAAGTAAAAATTTTTGTTCAAATCTTACCGTAAGCAGAAGAGTAGTCCCATACGAAGTCCAATGGTCAAAACCGAATAATCAGATATGAATAAAATACACTCTAACGCTGAAATCCCCTGGCAACAGGGGCTCAACAGCGATTCCGAGTAAATTGCTATCCAAAATGGCTGCCTGTCAATCAAATAAGGGGGCGCGAGGCTCCGTAGCGATTCTGAGTGGATGTTCGTTCAAAATGGCTGCCTGTCAATCAAAAAGGGGAGCGCGAGGCTCTGCAGCAATTTCAGGTGAATGCCTACTCAAAATGGCCACCTGTCAATCAAAAATGGGGGCGCAAAGCTCCGCAAGAACGAAACTGCCTCAGAGCCTTCAAATCAATTAAGTAAGTGGAAACGCTGTGAACAGGGCAATCAGATAATAAGGCAAGCCAAGACACAGCCTGGAGATGGTAAATCTCCTTTACAATTCAATGGCAGTAAATGAGGCAAAATGGCTTCCAGGCTATAATGTGGAGCTCTGTGACTAGAGGGACACAATGTAGGGAGCGCAAACACTCCTCCAGCTACCACAATATATTTAAGGTGAGGTAAAGGATTGACCAAATAAGGAAGGGGGCGCGAAGCTCCACGATCCCTTCAGTCAGAGGAAGGTTTTTAAAATTAATATAGAAGGGGAAGAGGGAATTCCTTTTCACCCCCACGCCCCAGCAACCCAGCAACACTGGTTGCTGAGGTAAAAAGGGACAAAGAATTAGTCACACTCATGAAAGAATAGTCCAAGAGAAATCCGAGTCAAACCTTGATATCAACCATTTGAAAAAGAGAAATAGGAAAATTAGTAAAATTGTCAGAGACAGAAAACTACACGACTGTCCAGTCTGAAGGACTGAGCCAAAAGCTGGGATCCCTGGCAACAGAGGCGGGACTTGTCAAGTTTTACAGGCTCAGTCCTCCAATCTGATCGTATGAGTCACTACCAAGCATGGCTGCTGTCTCCACCTTCAATGGAGAAGATCAGGGATTTAAGATGGATTGGTTTTCATATATGCAAATATTTTCTAGATATCGAGAAGATCTCAAACAAGAAGGCTTTTATAATGTTTTAACTACCTTAGATAAGATATTGATGGGTTCTGATGACCATGTAATTAAAAAGTTATATGGACACTTGCTAGAGGCAAAATTGGAAGAACAAGTTAAAGAATCAATGATAGCATGGGGAAAAAAATTGGTTATAATATTGATTTAGAGAAATGGCAAAAATTGTGGTCACATAATTATAAAATGACAATGTCTACAGCATATAAAGAGAATTTATATAAGATGTTTTACAGGTGGCATTTACCCCTGACGAGGATAGCCAGAATGTTCAAGAACAAATCAGAGAAGTGTTGGAAGTGCCATCAGACCCCAGGATCTTATTACCATATGTGGTGGACATGTGTAGAAGCAAGGAGATTTTGGACTAAGATACACACATGGTTGGAAAAAATGACAAAGAGACATATTGACTTTAAACCAGAGATATTTTTATTAGGGATCTTACCAGAGACATTTAACAAAGAATTACAATATTTAATTGTGAATATATTAACAGCGGCTAGAATTGTATTTGCAAAAAACTGGAAAGGAGAGATGATGATTACTGATGAAGAAATTATTAAGAAAATGTTGGATTGTGCCGAAATGAGTAGATTGACATTTGAAATAAGAGAACAGGAAGATAAACAATATTATTTTATATGGGAGCTATTTTATCAATGGATAGATAATAAAGTATGGAGATGAAATATTATATATGAAATGAAATTTGGATAAAATGTTTAAGCACTTGTTTTTTTTGTTAGAGGTAAGAATATCTGTCATATAATGAGAGTTTGAAAATTTTGAAATGATTTTCACCAATCGAAATACTGTCTGTAAGTGTTTGGAAGGTTAATATTTTTATGTTGTTTCTGTTTAAAAAATAAAAAAAAATTGCAAAAAAAAAAAAGATCTTCCTGTTTAATCAAGACTTTTGATTATATTAACAATTGTTTTAACTACTTAACAAGGTTTTTAAATGCTTGTTTGGTTTTTTATTCTTAGCCACTCTGCCAAAAGGTGGGAAATAAATCATAAATATTAAAAAGAAAACAAGACTTTTGATTATATTAACAATTGTTTTAACTACTTAACAAGGTTTTTAAATGCTTGTTTGGTTTTTTATTCTTAGCCACTCTGCCAAAAGGTGGGAAATAAATCATAAATATTAAAAAGAAAAATACTCCTTACCACTATATTCTTTAAGATAAGAACAGCCAAGTGCATTGTTAAAAGATGTAAATAAAGTCAATTACTGTCCCAAAGGTGTTTTTAAAAAGTCAACTGCTGTTTTCCTGCATATTCAGTAATGAAAACATTATGAAAGCTTCTCATTATCTTGGAGATTAGCATAGAATGTCTTTATCTTCCTTCCTCTTATAACCAAAGTATTGTGAAATAAAACTTGCAGAGTTAGATGCAACTCATTAACAAACCTAGACAATTTTATCTTTATTTAAAGTAAATTAATCTCAGGGGTGCTTGGGAGTGGGAATCAAAAAAGGTGAAGAAAGTAGTTGAAACCATCAGATCAATATGTGCAGGATACACATTAAGAAACGATGTGGTCACAACCAGCATCTTGACTTTTTTGACTTCTTGCTTATTTAAAAGGTCTGGGTGAACTGGAATGCCTTCTTATGGTGTCAGGAAGTCCAGAGAGATAATACCAGACACACTTATCCACAACTAAAAATGCACTCCTTGGTAACCATTCATCTGAGTTCATTCATTCATTTGCATAGGTCTTCTAATTAACGTAAGAGGAGATCTTCCAGGAAATTTGACTTCAAAAATTACCATGTTTCAATGGTCATTTAGACATACCGTTAATAAAGTGAGTATTAAAATCAACTGGTGAGTGACAAAGCCTAAATTCCAGTTGTTATACAAAATAGCTTTGGACTTTGGGGTCTTCTGCATTTTTAGCGGTTCTAAGATAAAGGTAAAATGCAGCATAGTACCAGTATATCTTAAGAAGAGTTCTTCAGTAAAAGACAAAAAATTTGTTTAATCTGAAAACAAACCTAATTTCATATTTAAACTTCTGGAGTTAAAATTTTACTTCCTTATTCCTGTGACTCACCATTAATTCAGAACACTGTCTCAAATAACTTTCAAAAATATTTAATTCTAAGGCAATGCAGAGTTCAGGTGTTTCAGATATGATCTATTCATAAATAGGCATTATCAAAACATACCCACTGGATTGAAAAAATGTGTCTCAGATGACTGAACACTTTCATTCTTTGTTAGAGCCACAGTTTATAGCAATCATCCAGTAAAAACCTAATAGGACAAGGCTGCATTGTGATACACACTGTAAATTTGATACTGTTTGTAACGTCCTGTTAACTAACTAAATATGTTTAATCAATTTCAGCTTGCGTTGGCAATGCCCCATTATCCTTCCCTCATGAAGAAAACATTTACCAAATTTTGATATGTTACTCCTGTTCATCTGCTTAAGTGCTTTGCTGGATTAGGCTGGGATTTTGAGCACCAACATATGCAAGCCAATCCATGTACTTCAATGGGAATAAATTAATATTACAACCAGTGTGCCTTCACAGAGTTGGATAGGACTGTAAATAGAACAGTTTGTGTTTAAATTATATAGCCTAAATAGAAGTTAAAGCTGGACTGTAACATAAATGTTAAATAGAATAGAATAGAATTCTTTATTGGCCAAGTGTGATTGGACACACAAGGAATTTGTCTTTGGTGCATATGCTCTCAGTGTACATAAGGAGAATAAAATACATTCATCAAGAATAAAAAGATACAACACTTAGTGATAGTCAAGGTTACTAATAAGCTATCAAATCGTACTAGGAAACAAATAAAAACAATATAAATTGAAAGATACAAGGGACACAGTTATAGTAGTAAGTGGGAAGAGATAGATACTAGTAAGGAACAGAAGAATAATAGTAATACAGTCTTAGTAAATTATTTGACAGTATTGTGGGAATTAGTTGTTAAGCAGAGTGATGGCATTCAGGGGAAAACTGTCTTTAGTTGTTTTGGTGTGCAGTGCCCTATAGCGTCATTTTGAAGGTAGAAGTTGAAACAATTTATGTCCAGGATGTAGATATTTTCACAGCCTTCTTTTTGACTCGTGTAGTATACAGATCCTCAATGGAAGGCAGGTTGGTAGTAATTGGTTTTTCTGCAGTTCTAATTATCCTCTGAAGTCTGTGTCTGTCTTGTTTGGTTGCAGAGTCAAACCAGACAGTTATGGAGGTGCAGATGACAGACTCAATAATTCCTTTGTAGAACTGGATCAGCAGCTCTTTGGGCAGTTTGAGCTTTCTGAGTTGGCACAGAAAGAACATTCTTTGTTGAGCTTTTTTGACGATGTTTTTGATCTTAGGTGTCCATTTTAAGTCTTGAGATATGATAGAACCAAGAAACTTGAAGGACTCTACTGTTGATACTGTGTTGTCTAGTATTGTAAGAGGTGGTATTATAGGTGGTTTTCTTCTAAAATCCACCATCATTTAAATACATTTGAGTGTATTTAGTTCAAGATTGTTCTGGTTGCACCACAAGGCTAGTTGTTCAACTTCCCGTCTTTATGCAGATTCATTGTTGTCTTGAATGAGACCAATCACTGTTGTATCATCTGCAAACTTCAGTATTTTAACAGAGGAATCTTTTGAGATTTAGTCACTGGTGTATAGAGAGAAGAGTAGTGGAGAGAGCACACAGCCCTAGGGGGCTCCTGTGCTAATTGTGCAGGTATCTGATGTGATTTTGCCTAGTTTTACCTGCTGCTTCCTGTCTGTTAGGAAGCTTATGATCCATTTACAAGTGTGGTCAGGTACAGCTAGCTGATTTAATTTAGTTAGAAGAATATCTGGAATGATGCTATTGAATGCTGAGCTGAAGTCTACAAAAGGGACCCTTGCATAGGTCTTTGGAGATGCAAGATGTTGAAGGATGTAGTGCAGAGTCATATTAACAGCATCATCTGTCGATCTATTTGCTCGGTAGGCAAATTGCAAGGGGTCTAACAGCAGATCCGTGATTATTCTCAGGTGGCCGAGCACTAGTCTTTCAAAAGTCTTCATAACTACAGATGTTAGAGTAACCGGTCTGAAGTCATTCAGTTCCTTGATGGAGGCTGTCACTGCGTTATTTTATTTACCAGCTGAGCCAATTATTTCTGGACTATCTGACCCTCCGTAGCTTGCCAAGAATTGTTATCAGTAAGCTACGTGTTTCCGCATCCACCCACATTCCTTCACTTGCTTCTCACTTTTTTTTTTCCTTTGTTCTCCTGCCAGCAAGGTCCGGCTTTGGACCGGCAGGAGACCTCGTTTGCCAAAATGTAACAATTAACTTTTCTTAGTTAGTGAGGTGTTTTATTTTTTTTATAACAAATAAATGAGTTTTATTAGAAACCCTTCCTCGTGTTTCTTTTCAGATTATTGACAACTTGGATTAAGCCACGACCCATCTCCTCTAAACCAGGGTAATTAGTCCCAGAGCCAAACATGGGATTAATAAATGCCCTGACAACTGATAGCACGAGGATGGTCTGATTTATGGCTTTTTCCTTTTTTGTTACTTCTGATAAGAGCGCATAGGCAATTAGTTTTTAGCTACTGAGGTACGCTAATTATATTGCTAAGATGCCGAAACAGAAGAAAAAAGGAAAAATGAAGCACAGAGCTTTATCCTCTTTGGAAGAAGAACAGGAGATAGTAACGCCCTCAAGATTCCAGCCTCTTGCTACGGCTACGCAATTGGAACAAGAAGGTGCCATGGGTGAAGAAGATCTGAAAATGCTTTCGGAAACACATCAAAGGACAGATATCAGAACAGCTGCTTTTGAAGATAATGAACTGCGACTGAGGTCGGTAGCTTCTTCTTCTCAATTTGCATGCTATGAATCTATTCTACCAGAGCCCACAGATTACGATGTGCATGGTGCCAGGCCAAGAAAGTTTCCACAAACGGCAAAGCTTTTTCACCCCCACGCAGAGAGAGAAGTAATTCATTACTCTTCTCAAAGCCCTGAGCTCACCCAGCGTGAGATGGCCATCAAATCCTATCGTGAGCATGTAAAATATTATGAAAATGAACTGTCTCGATTTAAGAGAGATTTGTTTATGCTTGAGCATGATAAGGAAGAATCCCGTGACTTAAATTTTTTAAAAAGCGCCATATTGCCTTCTTCTCCAGAGCCAAAGACACTCCCCCTGGTGGATCCTGTGTCAGGCCAATTAAGGCAAAGAGCACTGCATACGTCACATGAAAGTCTCCCTGATCAAGTTACATATAAACATGCCACGTCTGCAAAGCTGCCCAAAGGTGCAGCACCATCTGCTGGCGAAAGTAATTTACTACAGGAAGCTGAAAGAGAAAAGAGCTTAGATGAACATTTTAAATTACTACAGCAGACCCTGGCAAACCTGTCTCTAACTCACTCAGAGATTCAAGCTGAAATGCCACAAGTGTTTCCACAGGCCCAAACTCAAACACCCCCTGGCGGTGTTGGTGTCCTTTTAGATGGAACACAATTAAACTTTATGCAGCAAAGGCAAATGACTGCATCTCCAGCAGGTCATGCCAATATTGCAGCTCAAGCACAAATGGCAACTGGAATACAGCAGATTCCAGTGCATCAGCCACAGCAGCTACGAATGCCTGCATATGTGCCCCAGCCACAAGTGCAAATAGGGCCACCTCCTGGCCCGCCTCCAATGGCACAACCAAGACCATTTTTAGGTCCACAACAGGCACAGCAAATACCACAGGCATTTCTGCCAGCACAGCCAGCATACCAAGTGCAGGCTCCTTACCAGGCATTTTCTGTCTCTCCACTAACTGGTGAGTCAAAACTAAAAATGTCTGAACTCCACGGTTCGAGATTGAAACCCGGTGAACAAATTGGAGGACATTTGACCAAACTGAAAGGTCTGAGAACAGAATTGAGAGAAAGAGGCCATAACATTGAAGATATTCAAATGATCAGCATCATTATTAACTCTTTGAATTATGAATGGAAAGATGCTGTTACAAAAATTAACCAAGTCCCTATTGCTCAACGCACAGTGGACAATGTCTGTAGACTTTTAATTGAAGAAGAGGCATTCATGCTAGCTACTCCACACTTGAGAGGACCACCCGCATCAAGAGCTCCAGCTAGACGCCCCTTCCGAGGAAGGACCTACGCTCCAAGGACGCCAAGATGCAACATCTGCAATCGTGTGGGACATGCCACCCGGGATTGTCCCCAACGAGTTCCAGCTCCCGTCACATACCAGCCCAGAGGAACAGATTCCAGAGGCAGAGGCAGAGGCGGTAGACAAGGTCGTCGTGGTCCCCGGCGTGATCCACAAACTCCACTCGCCACATTGGCTTTAACCAATGATCCACAACCTCAACCAGAGTACGACAGACGACTCCTGTGGACTTTGGACAGTGGTGCAGCATTGCATGTTACCTACAGAAAGGAACTTTTCACAGAAATGCACGAGCCTGAACCTGAACTACGTGAACTTTATTCTTTTTCAAATCATCCTTGTCAGGTCAAAGGAAAAGGAACTGTTTATGTTGAAGAGCTCGATGCATTCATTCCTGATGTTTATTACATACCAACAGCAACCAGTAATTTGCTTAGTCAGTGTCACTTGTCTAGAATGTTAAAGTTCCAAGTTCACCACCTTGAAAAAGCAAGTTACATAGTTAAAGATGGAGATATTGTTGCTGAAACCATATTAATTGGTGGTGTTTATTATTTAAAGCCAAAGCCTAAAAAACAAACACAGGCAAGTATGCAAACTCCAAAAGGGGAGAGCACAGATGCTCCAGAAAGAGATCCTGTTGCTATTCCTAAGGCTCCTAAAGCCAACAAAAATAGAATTGGTAAACAGGTTGCTCAGAGCAAGCCTGAGGTTCCGCATAAAAATGTTAATGTTGAGAATTCACTAACTGGTAAACCTTTGCATTCCAGGTGTATCCATAAATGGCATAGAAGATTGGGGCATGCCAGTTTCCGTGTTCTTAGGAAGATGCCGGAGTTCGCAAAAGGTTTGGATCTAAAGGGGTGTAAGGTGTTTTTGGATTGTGCTGTATGCAAGAAGGCCAAATCCAAAGCAGCAGCCATTCCCAAACACGCTACACGCCTGTCAACACGCATTTTTGATTTGGTTCACATTGACATAGTTGGTCCATTCCCGCCATCATTTGGTGGTAGAAAATATTTTCTAACAATTGTTGATAATTACACTAGATATGGATACGTGTATCCTATGAAAGAAAAATCAGAGACCTTTCAGATCTTTAAAGACTTTGCAACCCTTGTTTCTACCCAACACCAAGTTCGCATCGCCAGAATCCAGAGTGATCGTGGTGCCGAGTTCATGTCTCAGCGTTTCCAGGACTGGATGCGTAAGAATAGAATTATTCATCAGACTTCATCCCCTGACACACCGGCTCACAACGGAGAGGTACTGCAAACCATGATGCGTTGTCTCCTAGAAGACGCCAACCTCGATATGATATACTGGGGTGAAGCTATCAAGTATGCAAATTACATTGTCAACCGTACTTGGAGCAGTGTAACAAATCAGACTCCTTTCTTCATGTTGTATGGCTACAAGCCTGATCTTAAAAACATCCATATTTTTGGTTCATACGCTATGGTGAACATTCCCTTAGCTCAAAGAAGAAAAGGAGGTCCAGCAGCAAAGAGACTGAGATTTATGGGTATTGATGATAACTCAAAGTGGAGCAAATTTATTGACTCTAAACATGCAATTGTGATTTCCCAATCTGCTAATTTTGAAGAAGATATTGACTGGTCCAGGATTCATTCCAATGATCCTGGAGTTTATTTTCCCAGAGATGATACTGCTGATACCACGCAGATTGATGATCAAGATTCCACTGATTCTTCTCAACCCGATGTTCCGTCTTCGCAAGCCGCGGATGCTGACGCTAGCGACGAAAGTGAGGACGAGGACGAAGCAGAAGAAGACTGGACAGTTGTTCCGAGACGTTCCAAGAGGGACACAAAAGGAATCCCTCCACAACGATATTCTTGGCAACTGACAAAAGCACCCTTGCCTTTGATTTGCAATGTCACACTTCCACCTGATAATTTCACACAAATCAAGCAGCTCCCTGATTCAGAGCAAGACAAATGGTATGATGCAATGCAGGTTGAAATGGACAGTCTAAAGAAACTTAAAGTATTTACACCTGCAAAACCTCCAGCAAACAAAAGGGTCATTGGCACTCGATGGGTCTACAGAATCAAAAAGAAACCAAATGGTGAGTCACTGTACAAAGCCAGACTTGTAGCTCAGGGTTTCGCTCAACGTTATCCTGAGGACTACACAAATACTTACTCACCGACAGTCAGAACTGAGAGTGTAAAAATTGCTTTAGCAACTGCAACTATCCTTGGTTTAGAAGTTTTCCAGTTTGATGTTGACACGGCTTATCTACATGCAGACCTAGATGAAGAGATCTACGTGAAAAGTCCTCCAGGATTCCGACAGCAAGAAGGGGATACCTGGTTCCTAAACAAAAGTCTCTATGGTCTGAAACAATCTGGTTTAATGTGGTATTTATGTCTTACTGACAAACTAAATTCAATGGGCTTTATTAAGTCCGAAACTGATGAGTGCGTGTTCACAAAAAGATCTAACAATGCATATGAGATAGTTCTTGTTTATGTTGATGATATTGTTTATATTGGTCCAAATAAGCAAATGAGTGAAATTTTTGCCAAAGCTTTGCAGAGATACTTCACATTGAAATCATTAGGTCACATTAGCACTTATTTAGGTGTTCAGATTGAAAAAACACAGAAGGGGTTTAGTCTTTCACAAGAAGATAAAATTGAACAAGTTTTGCATCATTGCAACATGAAGGATGCTAACACAACAAAGACACCCATGCAAACAGATTTTCACAACTTGACACAAGAAGAAAGTCCTGAGTTCGAGGATCAAACACTTTATCGTTCAGTCATTGGGTCACTGTTATACATTAGTAGTTGGACCAGACCCGACATTGCACTTAGTGTTAATCTCTTATCACGACACGTAGGTAAGGCAAAACAGTTTCATTGGACATGTATTAAGAAATTATTGAGATACCTAAAATACACCAAACATTTGAAGTTATTGTTAGAACCAACACATACTGATTATGCAGAATTATGTTGTTATGCAGATTCTGATTGGGCAAGTGATAAGAAATCACGTAAAAGTACTTCAGGTTATATGATGTTCTTAAATGGATGTCCTGTTTATTGGCAAGTACGTAAACAGAATTTTGTTTCCTGTTCATCTACTGAAGCTGAATATGCTTGTGTTTCAGATGCATGTAATTCTCTAACTTGGTTTGATGCTTTAGTCACAGATATCTGGACACACCCGATCCGACCGATCACCGTGATGGAAGACAATGAATCGGTGGTTTATATTTCTGAATCTCATTTTACAGGTTCTAGGTCCAGACACATTGACATCCGTTATCAAAACATAAAACATTTAGTGAAAAAAGGTTTTGTCAAAATGCAATATGTATCTACACATGATCAAATTGCTGATATGCTCAACAAACCACTTCCAGCAGCTCAACACGAGTATCTGCGTGAGAAGATGTGCCTTATTTGATGATGTACTGATATTCGCTCAACTGGCAAAAGAAGGGGAATGTCACTGCGTTATTTTATTTACCAGCTGAGCCAATTATTTCTGGACTATCTGACCCTCCGTAGCTTGCCAAGAATTGTTATCAGTAAGCTACGTGTTTCCGCATCCACCCACATTCCTTCACTTGCTTCTCACTTTTTTTTTTTTTTTCCTTTGTTCTCCTGCCAGCAAGGTCCGGCTTTGGACCGGCAGGAGACCTCGTTTGCCAAAATGTAACAATTAACTTTTCTTAGTTAGTGAGGTGTTTTATTTTTTTTATAACAAATAAATGAGTTTTATTAGAAACCCTTCCTCGTGTTTCTTTTCAGATTATTGACAACTTGGATTAAGCCACGACCCATCTCCTCTAAACCAGGGTAATTAGTCCCAGAGCCAAACATGGGATTAATAAATGCCCTGACAGAGGCTTTCTCTGGCACTGTGATGATAGTAGAGCATTTGAAGCAAGAAGGAACATAGCACATCTCTAGTGATTTATTAAAGATGCAGGTGAAGATGGGGGCCAGTTGGTCAGCACAAGTTTTTAAGCAAGAAGAAGTTATCTTGTCTGAGCCTGGTTCTTTTCCTGACTTTTGTCTGTGAAATAGGCTTTGCACCTCATTCTCTGTAATCACCAGAAGTGGTGGGCCCAATGGGATAAGGTAGGTTGTTGGTGTGTCTGAGATGGGGATTGTGGAGATGGGTGGTAGTAGTTTTCTCTCAAACCTGCAGTAAAACACATTCAGGTCATCTGCCAGTTGTTGATTTCCTTCAGCTTGGGAAGGATTGCTGTAACTGGTGATATTTTTAAGAGTTTTCCACATGTTTGCTGCTTTATTTGTTGAGAACTGATTCCTTAGCTTTTCAGAGTAGCTTTTTTTGCTGCTCTGATCTCTCATTAATACATTTCTGGCCTGATTGTACAGCATTCTATCACCTTTTCTGTAGGCTTCCTCTTTGGAACGACGTAGATGCTTAAATTTAGCTGTGAACCAAGGTTTATTGTTACTGTATATTCGCAGGTTTCTGGTCGGCACACATAGGTCTTCACAAAAACTGACATGATGTTACACTATCTGTGAGTTCATCCAAGTCTGCAGAGGTATCTTCAAAAACATTCCAATCAGTGCATTCAAGGCAAGCCTGTATTTTTAGCTTTGCCTCCTCAGTCCAAGTCCTCATTGATTTAATTGTTGGTTTAATGGTTTTTAAGTCTTTGTCTGTAAGCAGGAATAAGGTGAATCATGCAATGATCAGTGTCCCAAAGCTGCTTGTGGTAAAGACCGATAAGCATCTTTTAATGTTGTGTAGCAATGGTCTAAATTCTTGCCTCTTGTGAGACAATTGACATGCTGAAAGTATTTTGGTAGCTCTTTCCTTAAGTCTTCTTTGTTTACATCTCCCAAAATAATTGGAAGAGTCGGTATTTAACTTCAGCCCACATAATCTGGCCAGCTAGAGTTCGTAGTACATTGTTTACACGAGCTTGTGGAGAAATTTACAGAGCAATAAGGAGAAATGAGGAAAACTCATGTGGGAAATAATATGGTTTGCAATTTTTTTTTTTTTTTTTAATTTGATTTATATGCCGCCCTTCTCCGGAGACTCAGGGCAGCTTACAATGTGCTAAGCAATAGCCTTCATCCTTTTGTATATTTATACAAAGTCAGCTTATTGCCCCCACAAACTGGGTCCTCAATTTACCTACCTTAGAAAGGATGGAAGGCTGAGTCAACCTTGAGCCTGGCGAGATTCGAACCTGCAGTAATTGCAGGCAGCTGGTCTTAATAACAGGGTGCTTTAAACCACTGTACTACCAAGGCTCCTTTTTGATAATTAATTGCAATTGATAATTAATGTCTCGAGGTCCACATCACAGTATTCCTTTAGTATAGTTATGTCTCTGGACCAGCAGTCGTTGATATATAAACACAAGCCTCCTCCCTTCTTTTTACCAGATGTTTCAGCAATTCTGCCTGATCGTTATATCTGAAATCCTGGAATATGCAGGCTGCTATCATCAATTGACTCATTTAGCCAGGTTTCAGAGAAGCAGAGTGCTGCTGAGTTGTAAAAATAGTGTTAAGTGTTTCTTTTAAAAAAATATTTGCTTGCTTCTTTTTTTTTTTATTGCAAAAGTTTTACAATTACATTTTCACCCCTTTCCCCCCCTCCACCCCCCAAACTTCCCAACCTCCCTAACCCTCCCTAACCCTCCCCTCCCCCCAGACTTCCCTATAATATACTCATAACTCGTAAAAAAAAACACAAGAAAAAAAACCCTTAATATGACACTTATGTGTAAACTTGAACCCCTCCCTCCCCTGTATAATTTTTCTTTTTACCTCATTACATTAAAATATTTCTAAAACATTATTTTCAGATAAAAGCTATTTGATACTTTCTAGTTTGATATTTGTTCTGAACATATTCTATCCATCTTTTCCATTCCCATTCATAAATCTCTTGTGAGCAATCTTTTAAGTATGCTGAAATCTTCGCCATCTCTGCAAAGCTGGCCATCTTCAAAGTCCATTCCTCAATAGTGGGCAAAGCTTCATTTTTCCAATATTTACCTATCAACAATCTTGCTGCTGTTATCATATACAATATCAGTTTTGTTTCACCCGATGTAAAACCCTTAACTATACCCAATAAAAACAATTGTGGAGAGAATTGAATTTTTTTCTTCAAAACATTCTGCATGACCCACCAGATTTTTATCCAAAAAGCCTTAACTTTCCTACAGGTCCACCAAACATGATAATACGTAGCATCCAAACATTCACATCTCCAACATTTTGGCTGAACATTAGGGTACATACATGACAACTTTTTGGGATCTAAATGCCATCTATAAAACATTTTATAGAAATTTTCCCTCAGATTCTGCGACTGTGTAAATTTAACATTCTGAACCCAAATTTTTTCCCATGTTTCCAACATCACTGGTTCTTCAAAATTTTGTGCCCACTTAATCATACAATCTTTAACTAATTCGGTTTCTGAATCCCTTTCTAGCAAAACATTATAAAGCCTTTTGATATGCATTGGACCTTTCTCTTTTATATGTCTAACCAATTCTTCTTCGTGCAACATAATACCAGTTTTTTGGTCCTCTTTCCATCTCAATTGTAATTGATTATATTGTAACCATGTTAGATTAATCCCTTCGTCCAACAGTGTCTGCAATGTCTTCAGCTGCCATCTGCCCGCATCTGTAAAAAGAACCTCTTTGTATAAAAACCCCCCGAGTGACATTATATTTGTATTCCACAAAGTATGACCAAGATCCAGCCATAGCGGTATTTTATAATCCCATTTGAGTCGGTGCTTCTTCCAAACTCTCATCAAAGAGTCTCTAAGTATATGACTTTTAAATACTTTATCAACTTTGTCATCATAAAATAAGTAAGCAT
This sequence comes from Pituophis catenifer annectens, assembly GCF_029215685.1. Classification (NCBI taxonomy): domain Eukaryota; kingdom Metazoa; phylum Chordata; class Lepidosauria; order Squamata; family Colubridae; genus Pituophis; species Pituophis catenifer. The sequence continues at coordinate 30,627,777 of NW_027256887.1, forward strand.
GCCATCCAAATTCGAGATCAAAACTTTCTGCATTCAATATTCCAGTCTTTTTCCTTCCAAACCAATCACTTGTTAAAGTTAAAGCTGCTGCATCATAATATAACTGTAGGTTTGGAAGTTTAAGACCTCCTCTTTCTGGAACATCTTGCATAATTTTCAATTTCACTCTCGGCTTTTTCTCGTTCCAGACAAACTTATTCACTCCAGTTTGCCAGACTTTCAATTGTTTATCACTTTTAAGCACCGGAATCATTTGAAACAAAAAAAAAATCTTGGCAAAATGTTCATCTTAACTGCTGCTATTCTTCCAAGTAGAGACAGCTGCAGTTTTTTCCAAGTCTCCATGTCTTTCTGCACCTCTCGCCACAACACCTCATAGTTATTTTGAAACAATTTCATGTTTGATTCTGCAACCTGAACTCCTAGATATTTTACCTTAGGTACAGTCTCAAAACCTGCCCTCCTTTCTAGCTCATGTTTACGATCTTGTGTCATGTTTTTAGCTATCATTTTAGTCTTTTTTGGATTCAGTCTAAAACCTGAAACTTTACCATAGTCTTGTATAATGTCCTTCATCAAGATTATTGATTCCATTGGTTGTGATAGGGTAACAACCAGATCATCTGCAAATGCCTTTATTCTGTAATCCTCTTGCCTAATCATTATACCTTTCAAGATATTAGAGTCCCGTATTGTATTTAGCAAGACTTCTAATGTTAGAATAAATAAAAGTGGGGACAACGGACATCCCTGTCTTGTTCCTTTTTCAATTTTAAACTCTGTTGTCAAACTTCCATTAATAATGATCTGTGCCTTTTGCTCCTGGTAAATTGCTGAAATCGCCTGTATAAATTGATCCCCAAAATCCATCTTTTTTAAAGTCTTTAGTAGAAAATTCCAATCCACTCTATCAAAGGCCTTCTCTGCATCCAAAAAGACCAGCACTGCAGGAATCTGTTTATTCTTCTCAAGATATTCCAATAAATCTATTACTTGCCTTACATTATCCTTCATGTGTCTGCCCTCGATAAATCCCGCTTGATCGTCATGAATCACCTTTTGGATTACTGGCATCAACCTGTTGGCTAATACTTTCGCATAGATTTTATAATCTGTATTCAAAAGAGATATTGGTCTAGGAATTAGAGGAAATGCTTCTTTATTTGATTTCTATTCTGCCTCTGTCTATTCAGGTCTTGAATAGATTATAATATAACAAAAAGCAATTCCAAAAGACAAAAATACAACAAGCAACATATCAAGCAAAAAAATATACTACCAATCCTGTAGGCGTCACAACCCATGCACTTCATAAGAGCCAAGTTTTCACTTTCTTCCAAAAAGCAGCCAGCATAAGACCTGATCTAACTTCAAGCAAGATGCCATTCCAGACAATTCTTCCAAGCATCAATTCCCCTTAAAGTCCCAGAAATGGGCAGTGGTCAAATGCTTTTCCCAATACAAATACAATAGTATTTCTCCCCTCACTTAGCAAGGCATTAACAACCTTTCAAATTCAGGAACTATCTTACCTTTCCAACTAACCTACCCAGGCTTCAAACACACTCTGACTTTTGATGTACCTAGTTAAATTTCACAAATAGTAGGCAACTTTGTTTCCTTTAGATGAGTTGAATCAATTTCTATCAACCGACAGTTATTGATTGGAAATTGTGAGAGTTATAAATCAAAAGATGTAAAGGGCATTTGATTGCCACTTCTTTGTCAACACTGATATATACTCCAGGTTTTCAAGCTGAAGTTTCTTCAGCCATCACTGAGAGAACTTGGTCCTTCAATAAACAAAACATATATCTGCTCACTGAACCAGAGGTGGGTTTCAGCAGGTTCTGACCAGTTCTGGAGAACCAGTAGCGGAAATTTTGAGTAGTTCGGAGAACCGGTAGTAAAAATTCTGACTGGCCCCACCCCCATCTATTCTCTGCCACCCAAATCCCAGCTGATCAGGAGGAAATGGGGATTTTGTAGTAATCTTCCCCCGGAGTGGGGTGGGAATGGAGATTTTACAGTATCCTTCCCCTGCCATGCCCATCAAGCCACACCCACAGAACCGGTAGTAAAAAAATTTGAAATCCACCACTGCACTGAACTATAGTTTCTTGCAATAATCTAGGAATTATAATTTAGGCCAGGTTCACATGTCTATAATCATCACCTGTATTAATATTTGTTTGTTTTTGTCATTGCAGTATTTGGCTGTAAAACAGAATGGACTTTTGTATCATTTCACCACACCCATTAAGTACTATCTGTTCATATATTCAGTGATCAAACACTGGGAGTATATTAACTTTTTTGCAGCTTGATAGAATGATCTTTGAGGGGAAAAACTGAAAACCTACTACAAAGGATTTCTTGATTGGCCTATCATCTTCTGAGAACGTGTGCTTAAACATAAAGAAAAATATATTCTCTTCTGGCTTCCAGGTTTGAGAGCCTTTTCCCTTGGGTTCCACCAAAGGTTTGGCCATGATCTAATACTAGTCAAGTCTAATTCTATTTAACTTTTTCAAATTGTCATCCACAATAACACATATCCTGTTTTCCCCAAAATAGGACATCCCCTGATAATAAGCCCAATCAGCCTTTTGAGCACATGGCAATAAGGCCAAGCGCTTATTTCAAGGTTCAAAAAAATATCAGACAGGGTCTTATTTTCAGGGAAACATGGGTACACATATGCTTTTAAAAATGTACTAAAGTATCATTAATTTAGACAAATTCATTTCAATGACAACCAATATGAAAATTGCTAAAACAACTATCTTTCCAGTATCCTTTTGAGAAGGCTGGTCACTATGGGAAAAAATTAAAATAGATGTCTTTAACTTATGGATTTACAACCCAATGTTGTAAGAATAATCAGTCAATTTTGGCCAAATACAGGTTGTCTTCTCCCTTGAGGCAGAGTTCAGCACGCAAAAACTCATATCTTTGGATATGTGATACAATTGGAAGATGAATGAGAAAAAGTGATAATGCTTGTAGATAGGTAGATAGATGAATGGGATCAAAAAGATTACTGAAATATTTATTTATTTATTTATTTATTTATTTATTTATTTATTTATTTATTTATTTATTTATTTATTATATTTCTATACCGCCTTTCTCCCGTAGGACTCAAGGCGGTGTACAGTCAAGAAAAATATAGTACACAAACATCATAAAATTGCTAATTAAAATTATTATTATAACATAGTTTGGCCCAATTAAATAGAACCTAAAATTAGATAACATTTTAAAAACATTCACATGTTCATATGTTTAGCCCCGCTTGTTGGAACATCAGGGTTTTGAGGGCATGGCGGAAAGCACGGAGATCAGGGATATTTCGTATCTCAGGGGGCAGTTCATTCCACAGGGTTGGAGCCCTCACAGAGAAGGCCCTCCCCTTGGAGTCGCCAGTCAGCATAATTTGACTGACGGTACCCTGAGTAGTCCCTCCCTGTGAGAACGAACTGGTCGGTGGGAGGCTATTGGTGGCAAAAGACGGTCTCGTAGGTACCCAGGTCCAAAGCCATGGAGCGCTTTAAAGGTGATAACTAACACCTTGAATCACACCCGGAAGACCACAGGGAGCCAGTGCAGCTCGCATAGGAGAGGTATTACATGGACGCAACGAGCTGCACCCATAATCACCCGCGCGGCTACATTTTGGACCAGTTGGCGCCTACAGGTGCTTTTCAAGGGGAGCCCCATGTAGAGAGCATTATAGTAGTCCATACGGGAGGTGACTAGGGCATGAGTGACCATGCGCAAGGCGTCCCGATCCAGAAAGGGACGCAACTGGCGGATCAGGTGAACCTGATAAAAGGCACCCCGGCCACAGCTGTCAAATGATCTTCTAAAGATAGCCGTGAATCCAGGAGGACACCCAAGTTGCGAGCCCTCTCTGTGGGGAGCAAGATCTCATCACCAATTGTCAGTGATGGTACCAGCTGACTATACCGGGATGCCGGAAGCCACAGCCACTCGGTCTTGGAGGGGTTGAGTCTGAGCTTGTTTCTCCCCATCCAGATCTGCACGGCCTCCAGGCAACAGGACATCACAGCAAGGGCATCATTGGGGTGGTCTGGGGTGGAGATGTATAGCTGTGTATCATCAGCATACTGATGAACACTCACCCCGAAACCACGGATGATCTCGCCTAACGGTTTTACATAAATGTTGAACAGAAGGGGTGAGAGGACTGACCCTTGCGGCACTCCACAAATAAGATGCCTCGAGGTTGACCTCTGCTCCCCTGCCAACACAAACTGCGAACGGTCAGAGAGGAAGGAGAACCACCGAAGCATGGTGCCCCCTATTCCTAACCCCTCCAGCTGGTGCAGTAAGATACCATGGTCGATGGTATCAAAAGCCGCTGAGAGATTTAATAGGACCAGGATAGAGGAGCAACCTCTGTCCCGAGCCCTCCAGAGATCATCCACCAATGCGACCAATGCCGTTTCCGTGCTATATCGTGACCTGAAGCCCGACTGGAACGGATCCAGATAGACAACTTCATCCAGGTATTGGGGTAGTTGTCGCGCCACCACACTCTCAACAAACTTCGCAACAAAGCGAAGATTGGAGACTGGAACGATAATTTGATAATATAGCCGGGTCCAGGGAAGGCTTCTTGAGGAGGGGCTTCACAACCGCCTCTTTCAAGGCAGCGGGAAAGACACCCTCACTCAGAGAAGCATTTATAATCCCCTGGAGCCAGCCTCTTGTAACCTCCCGGGAGGCCAGTACCAACCAGGAGGGACACGGGTCCAATAAACATGTGGCAGCGTTAAGCTTGCCCAGAATCCTATCCACGTCCTCAGGAGCCACAGAGTCAAACTCTTCCCAGATAACACCCTCAAGACCTACCCCCGTCTCCTCCCCTGGATCTACCCAATCGGAGTCCAGGCCTTCCCGAATCTGAGCGACTTTATCATGCAGGAATTGTACAAAATCCTCAGCTCGACCCTGTAAGGGATCTTCCCGTACCCCCACCTGAAGTAGGGAGCGGGTCACCCTAAACAGCGTGGCTTGGAGGTTCTCTGCAGATGTAATAAGAGCGGAGACGTAGCTAGACTTCGCCGCTCTTATCGCCACTAGGTAGGTATATCCTTGAAAGAGTCAGAAGCTATTACTGAAGATTAGTCAACATAGTGAACTACCTGGAACAGAATCTGACTCAGTAATTAACTGCTTAGTTCAAAGTGGTTTGCCTTACTTGATGATGAGCCTTAGTACTGTATTCCCACTTTTAGTAGCTGCCAGCAAAATTGAAACCCGTTTTCAAAGCAAGGAGGGTCCAGGGAAGAAAAGAGACAGGCAAGCAGACAGTTACACAAACCTACACTGCCTTTAACATGGGCCCAAACTCTCCATTTCCAGAAAAATGGGCTTCGCTTTTCTCCCCGCCTCTCTCCCAGTCCACACTTTCAGTCCAGTCCAGAACACTTTCAATTCCACAGCTCCATTTGTATCTTTCACTACTGCTGGAGCCACAACAGATAAATAGATCTCCCATCTCCCAATAAGACAAATCATGAAATCCTGGGAATTTAGGCATAACGGGCCCCGACTAGTCTCTTTCCTGAATTTCTCTTCCTAATTTCTGCAGTCTTTTACCATTCAAAAAAATCAAATACCATGTTGTTATAGGTAATAGTAGGGAAGATTTCTCACTTCCTTGCCAAAAAGGGAATCGGAGGAATTCAGTTCAGAAGCAGAAGGGAGCATCCCCATCTTTTGTCCCTCCTCCCACCACGGTTCTGTCAAGTGCAATAACAATGCAGTCATCATCAGGAGAAAGAAATGGGGGCGGCGTGGGGGAGATGGCGGGCGTGGGGAGGGGAAGGGAAGGGAAGGGAGACGAAGAGTCTCCCGGACTGAAAACAGGCGAGTTCCCAAGCAAGCCAGACCTGCTCCGGGCTTGTCGGGCTAAAGTGCTAGCAGGATTCCAAGCCAAGAGTTGCAGCGGCGACACAGACATTTTGCCGGCCGCCTGCCCGCCCGGCCTCTTGCCTGGCTGCTCCAGCGGCTTCTGAAGCTGCGCGTGCTCCTCGGGGCGACAGCGACGGGGCATTGACTGCTGCTGCGTTAGTGGGAGAGATTGTGTGGCTGCGACGGGGAAGACGAGACTAGGCGCTCAAGGATGTTCACTGAGCATGCGCCGTCTGAGACCACTGACTCGAGCCTGAGCAACCGAGGAGCCCAGGAAATAAAGAAATAAATCAAGGCATGAAAACACCAGCAAGTAGAAAAAAGAAGATCCAGTGAGGGGGGCGGGGGGGGTTTCTCTCTATCTCCCCTTTCTCCATCACCTACAGGTATAGGGGCAACGCCGCGCGCGTGTATGTGTGTGACCCGGGATTTATCTGTCTGAGGAGGGGAGATGCGACGTAGCAGTCAGAGCGGGGCTGGAGGGACCCTCTCCCTCTATTCTTTAAACTGATCCAGTGTTATGGTGGTTTCTTGGCGGGGGTGGTGGTGGTAATTTTTGAATCAGCTGATGAAGGGAAAAGTCGGCGCCTGAGAGCCGATGTTCACAGCAGATGAAGCACTTAGCTCCGAAAGCAGACCCTGTGCATCTGCTGGCCTCTCGACGCGGTGTAGATGTACATGAAAGAGGGGACTAGAGGTCGGGGGGGGGAGCATATTTCGCGGGGTCGATGGGTTTATTTGATTGATGGAGGCTCTGTGTGTTCATGTTGATGTGTTTGTTTTGGAACAATGCTGTTGTGATCCGATCGAGCTCTTGTTTACGGACCAGCAGCAGCAGCAGTCAGGCAAAATTCCTGGATGGTGGAATGGTGGAAGGGCTTTTCCTTGGATGTGATGTTATAAACCTAAGAAGCAAGGGCGGAGCAGGGAGGAACACTACTGGGAAAGAGGTGAACAAACAGCCTTGCCTGCCATCGCTTTGAATGGCTCTTCCCAAATCCCTGGAAGTAGCAGGACATTTTATTCTAGGTCCAGGAACTGTTTCTGGGAGAGAGCATCAAAACAAATTCTGAAGTTCAATGGTCCAAATATGAATATTTGCATTTTGTGGTAACCTGGGTGGAAACGTCTGAATAAAATGTTATTCCTGGGGTATGTTTCCTAGACACACATGACTATCTCCCTGGATATATTCAGTATTGCTCTGCTTTTCCCACCTCCATATTATAAGAGGACACAAAAGCCCATAAAACAGGGCTGTCAACTCTTTAGCACAGGCATTTATTTACAAGTCTGAGGAGGGGTTGAACCCAAATCACTGGGAAGATTGTGTTTCTGTTATCTTCTTTCAGGTGGATGAACTAGCAGGGTATGATTATATGCTTTTGGAAGCTGAGTTAGAAAACATACATTCTGCAGGGTTTCTTTTGGATGTATTCCATATCAGCCCAGCATCTGTCTTGAAGCACAAACAGAAAAGGTGGACATGACAAAGCTATTCAACAGACTTCCTTCCCATTTTATTTTCAAAATATACCAGTGTCAACAGTGCTTGGAATTATCTTGTATCAATCCAGCTGTTTGGAAGTAGGGAAAGTACAGATTTCTTACCTTGCCCAGAAATTTGACTGTAAATCTGAGGGATTGTGAGTAAACCTAAAGCATTGCATAGTAGGTGTGCAGTTCTCACTGAATTTTCCTCAAACAAATAATAGTACTCCAACTTGCAACTTCCTTTGGCTCTCCATAAATTAACATGTTGGTTAGCACATCCTGGCATTATTTGTATATTAACTTATGGCCTGATGGCTTGATTTTTTTTTCCTTCCAGATATTTTGATGGCATGATGAAACCGATGGAACAAAAGAGAACGTACTATGTAACTAAATCCCAGGTCAGACCTGCTTTTGGAATACATTCACAGTAAGATGTATGGATCTATTTTTTTGTTATTCTTATATATAGATCATGAGACTTGACTAAGGCAACCTTCTTATCTTCCATCCATCTATGGCGAACTACAGCCATGCAGCTGACAACATTTTGCAAAATCTTTCCCCTTTAACAGCATTTTTGAAATTGACTTCTCTGGGATTCATCATAGGAGTCAGTGTAGTAGGGAACCTCCTGATCTCCATTTTGCTCGTTAAAGACAAGTCCTTGCATAGAGCTCCTTATTACTTCCTCTTGGATCTTTGCTGTTCAGATATCCTCAGATCTGCAATTTGTTTCCCATTTGTTTTTACTTCCGTGAAAAATGGATCATCTTGGACATATGGGACCCTCACTTGCAAAGTGATTGCCTTCTTGGGTGTTTTGTCCTGTTTCCACACAGCTTTCATGCTGTTCTGCATAAGCGTCACCAGATACTTAGCTATTGCCCACCACCGCTTTTATACAAAAAGACTGTCCTTTTGGACTTGTTTGGCAGTGATCTGTATGGTGTGGACTCTATCTGTAGCTATGGCTTTCCCTCCAGTATTGGATGTGGGCACGTATTCCTTTATTAGGGAGGAAGATCAGTGTACCTTTCAGCATCGTTCCTTTAGAGCCAATGATTCGCTGGGATTCATGCTGCTGCTTGCTCTCATTCTTCTAGCCACACAGCTTGTCTACCTCAAGCTGATCTTTTTTGTTCATGATCGCAGGAAAATGAAGCCAGTTCAGTTTGTTGCTGCAGTGAGCCAGAACTGGACATTTCATGGTCCTGGAGCCAGTGGTCAAGCGGCTGCAAATTGGCTGGCCGGATTTGGAAGGGGCCCCACGCCACCTACCTTGCTGGGGATCCGGCAAAATGCCAACACCACAAGCAGGAGAAGGCTACTTGTTTTGGATGAGTTCAAAATGGAAAAACGAATCAGTAGAATGTTCTATATAATGACATTCCTCTTTCTCACCTTGTGGGGGCCCTATCTTGTCACCTGCTACTGGAGAGTTTTTGCAAGAGGCCCTGTGGTTCCTGGGGGATTTCTAACAGCCGCTGTTTGGATGAGTTTTGCCCAAGCTGGAATCAATCCTTTTGTGTGCATTTTCTCCAACAGAGAGCTGAGGCGCTGTTTCAGCACAACCCTTCTTTACTGCAGAAAATCCAGGTTACCAAGGGAACCTTACTGTGTTATATGAAGGAGCATCTGTAAAATCTTTATTCTTGTGAAAACACTACCCTTCTCTACTAAGCAATTGTGGGGTTACTGTTGCCATGTCTTGAGAAGAAGAAGAGGAGAAGGAAGATAACAGCATTAAAAGAGGAATGTCAGCAATTGTAAGGATTTGGGCAACAATATTCTGCCATCTTTGCAATAGCTCATCATTAAATCCTATTTTGAAATCTAAATTTATTCCTGCTGACCACTGGGGAGGTTTGTAATTAAGGATAAATGACTGAGCCATTGCCCTAAAATGCTTTGATATGGTTGAAATCTAGGTAATGATTCAGAGTAGCATGTGCTAAATATATCAGCACTAAATGCTGTATATATACCATGACGTAAAGTAAGATCATCACAAAGATTAGCATTGGACATCTGAATCAATTAAGTTTGACATAAGGTTAATATGTTGATAAAACTAATTTTAGGCACTGGATGACCTTTCAGCTATTTCATATGATTATTATTTTTTGAAGACTAAAATCTAGGGACTAACTGAAGTCCCATAGTTGATGGGAAATGATGTGCCATGTAGTGCTGAATTTTCATCCTTTGTTTGTTTAGAGGAACATTCTAAAGCCAGTTCTGTTTTCTAGATTTTTTCCTCCCCGCCTCTTGTTTAAATTAAAGACTTTTAATGTTTTCTGAGTATATTCTTTTTTGTTTAAAATACTTTCATTTTGGATGAAATATTACATGCATATAATTGTATTCTCTGATAGTTTGTTTCCTTTTTATGTCTTTTTTAAAAAGTGCAATTTGATTTAATATTTATTAGACCCATTTTATATTTTCAAAAGCTAGATATCGATTAGATAGGCAACATAAATGAGATTATCTAATTGTAATGTCAAAAAGTAATCCTTACATGGAATATACCACATGTTGCCTTAAGGGATTATCTAGTATCTTCCATTTTGTTCAGTATTTTAGCAGATAAGTAAAGAAAAATGAATCAGTCACTCTAGTCTGTCATTTGGGAATGCATGAAAGATCACTTAAATCCTATTTTTATTCCATGATTCCCCCAGATCAGTATGCCTATTGCTAGGATGATATTATTTTTTGCCACTCTAAATGTGTTGCCCATTCTAGTTTGTTCTGAGAAACACAGGCAGCCTATGTGTGTTTATATTTTTAAGACAGCTGTCATGGGAAGACCTCAGCCTTAGTAAGATAACTTGCACAATGTGTAAAGCAGTATTCTACTGAAGGCATAGTCTTGTTGATACTTTCTGCACATTTTTGGTGTATTAGTTGTTTTAAATTATTTCAATTTTAACTTGTGAAAGCATATAATATGATTTCTAGTACCTTAGAAAGACATTTGAGTCTGTGAATCTTTCCTTCTTTAAGATACAGATGTGTGGATTTCAATATAAAGTTGCATTTACCAAAATTTATTTGTGTAGCCTGTTAATTTTCCTTGGAATAAATTTTTACATTTTTCCACTTTTATAACCATCCTTTCATTATGATTATTAGTAATATTTTATTAAGTGAGCATGAATTATTAAGAATGTAGCCATTCTGGATTATTATTCTTTGAAGTTACTGTATTCCCAACATGTAAAATGCATGAATAATGGGGACCCAGATTGATAAATGATATTCTCAACAATAGCACTCTTTGTAGTTATCATAATTATCCTGTTATCATTTGAATATGTCAGTTCTACTTAGAGGCGTTACATGGTATTTGAAATCTAATACAGAGAACATTTTTTAATGCAGTAACTTAGTGAAACAAAAATTTGAACCAAAAGATTGAACTTCTGTGAACAAGGACATGACCCTACTAATATAATTAATTATTAAATAATACTGTGCGTTATACTTGACTGAAGTTCTAGAACTCGTATTACTTATCCCAAAATATTTTCGGTTATGCTAATACTTGAAGTGCAATATATACATAACTAGATACCCCAGGAATAATATTCTTTTAACACACATATAATCAAATAATACAGTTACAGATTAGGGACTAAACATTGAATGCCTAAATGCACCTTTAAATGATCTCATTTGTACTTCATTCTCATGTTGATGGGTTCAAAGGCTAAATTTAGCATGTAGTGTTAAATACTGCAATACTCAATCTTCATCAGTGTAAAAAACATTTCATGTCATAATCCCCAAAATACGATGTGCGTGAACTTTCAGAGCGCCACTTTATTACCTGAACTTCATAATACAGTTCAATTAGAGTACTGAGATACAAGTCTGATCAAGTCTAATTCCAATAGTATTATTTATTTATTTGCATCCCTTTATAATTTTTACAAATAACTCAAGGCAGTGAACATATCCAACACATCTTCCTCCTTCTGTTTTCTCCACAACAACCCTGTGAGGTGGGTTGGGCTGAGAGAGAATGACTGACCCAAATTCACCCAGCTGGCTTTCATGGCTAAGGCAGGACTTGAAACTTGCGGTCTCCTGTTTTCTAGCCTGGGACCTTAACCACCAGACCAAACTGGCTTTCTTATAATTCCTGAACATTGTGTCTCTTTTTTGCATTTTTTTCCCTACACAGGTATAGAAAAATTTTGGCTTATCCATTCAAATAACCACATGTAAAGTTTATGGGTATGCCCATTGTACTGTGTGTGTGTATTTACATGATTAAATACACGTGCAAAAGTTTGGAAAATCCCATCATAATAGTACAAGTGATGTTGTGTCTGGCTGCTCTACATGCATGGAACAAAACTTTTATGAATGATTATCTGCACTGGTTCATAGGTCAGTTTTCAAAATGTCTATCTCAAAGGGTAATTCTCAAGTAGAAATTTTTTGAGGAGCTAACAGCATAGAATTTACAGTGCTGAAAAAGTAACAACTCAGTCTTATACATGCCTATTCAAAGGTTCTGTCAGTTGAGTTCCTTAGGACCAAGTCTGAGCGACTATGGAACTAGATTGCAACCCAAAGTATTTGTTTTTATTTATTTTTTGTTACATGTTTCCACAAAGTTGCTTTCATTTTGATCCCAAAAGATGGACAGAGGTACACAAAATAAAATTAAAAGGCAAAACATGGTATTTTAATATTTCATTATTACTTGATTAACAAAATGCATTGTAAAACAAAATACCTGGCCAGAGCACATTTCCATAAACTGCTAGTATGCTTCATCTTCTGAGAGTGCAATGCAGGAAGTGAGAACTTCAAAGGGAAGTGCCTCTGAGCAAAACAGCTCTGCTTGAATCGTGTCCCTACTCTCAGATAATTTATATATATATATATGTCTTTTTCTTTTTCGTAGGCTTTTATGTGCATATTCTTTCTAGCCAGGTTTTACCTACGTAAACTAAGTTTCACACAACCAGAGCTGCAGAACAACTTAGTTTACGTAGGTAAAACCTGGCTAGAAAGAATATGCATATATATATATATATATATATATATATATATATATATATATATATATATATATATAGAGAGAGAGAGAGAGAGAGAGAGAGAGAGAGAGAGAGAGAGAGAGAGAGAGAGAGAGAGAGAGAGAGAGAGAGATCTGACTTAGGCAATGAAAATATAGTATAAGCCTGTTGAAATACAGTTTCTCATTCTGCTTTCTTACTCTTTATGGCTTTCCTTTGTACAAAACAGCATCAGCTAATTTCTCTTTGTATAATTTAACTTCCTTTAATAGTTCAGACACATGCTTCTAGTGTATTCCTGTAAGACAGGCTTATAAAACCTTGCCTACCACATATAGTAGACTGTAGAATCTTTAACCGCTAGCTTTCAGGCCTAACTCATCTGAATTTGCCCTTCAGAATGTTGCCTGGTAATTCCTAAGAAACAATTTGCAGTTTTGAAAAACCTCAGTGTGAACGATGCTTTTATTTATTTTACTTATGTCAGACCCACATATCCCTGCCCATTTTCCAGTTAAATATAATCAGTCAACACACTTGGTATAGCAAAAGCAATAATACTAGACTTATATACCGCTTCACAGTGCTTTACAGCTCTCTCTAAGCGGTTTACAGAATCAGCATAGTGCCCCCAACAAGCTGGCTCCTCATTTTACCAATTTCGGAAAGATGGAAGGCTGAGTCAACTTTGAGCTGGTGAAACTCAAACTGCTGGCAGTCAGCAGTCAGAAGAATTAGCCTGCAATACTGCATTCTAACCACTGCACCAACACAGTATATATTGTTATTGTTAGTGTTTCAATTCAGTTAACTTGGCTTTTAACAAATTAAATAATGAACTTTATAGATTTCAAAGCATCTATGAAGATTCATTTTCTGAGATTCTGGATCTGGACATTAGGTGAAATAACATAAATTGATAAAATAATAAACTATTTTTTCCCAATATACAAGTGCTTAAGACTTTTTTTTCCTTTAACAAATCTGCAACTAGAATACAAAAAAACAGTCCCAAATAATGATTTGATTTGAAAATTATAAATTTAATTTGCTTATGATTCATACTGACAGCTGAAAAAGCATTAAAATGCTTAACTTTGACAGGCATTTTTATTTATTTATTTATTTATTATCAGATTTATTATCAGATTTTTTTTGCTATCTTTGGGTAGAATCAAAAAACATCTTTGAGTTTCCTATTCATTAAATTTGGAGCATGTGAGAATATCTTTGATCTACATAGTAGTGAAGACAGATGCTAAGATCTAGTGATTAATTGTAGAAAACTTTAATTACCATTACAATTGTGCTTGATTAAACAATTAAGCCTGTTTTAATTGTTCATCTAAAAGGGTATGACAAACAATCTTCCTACAAATATGTTATGGTTGGCTGATCACAGCTCACAGTTATGTTCAGCATATGGCAGTGCAAAGCGATATGAAGTTTGTCCAGTCTTATGTTATGCTACATTTATAAACTAAATAGCAATAGCACTTAGACTTACTGTATATACCGCTTCACAGTGCTTTACAGCCCTCTCTAAGCCATTTACAGAGCCAGCATATTGTCCCCAACAATCTGGGTCCTCATTTTATTGACCTCGGAAGGATGGAAGGCTGAGTCAACCTTGAGCAGATGAGATCTAAACTGCCAAACTGCTGGCAGCCGGTGATCAGCAAAAGTAATTTGCAGTACTGCATTCTAACCACTGTGTCATCGCAGCTCTTATGCTCTGGGAAACCCTATTATAATACTAGAAAAGGTATAAGAGCAAATAACTATGGAAATTCTCAGTCATCCAGATCATGGTTGTCCCAGTGGTGGATTTCAAAAAATTTTACTACCAGTTCTGTGGGTGTGGCTTGGTGGGCGCGGCTTAGTGGGCATGGCAGGGGAAGGATACTGTAAAAACTCCATTCCCACCCCACTCCAGGGGAAAATTACTGCAAAATACTCATTTCCTCCCAATCAGCTGGGACTTGGGAAGCAGAGAATAGATGGGGGTGGGGCCAGTCAGAATTTTTACTACCGGTTCTCCGAACTACTCAAAATTTAGAATAGAATAGAATAGAATAGAATAGAATAGAATAGAATAGAATAGAATAGAATAGAATAGAATAGAATAGAATAGAATAGAATAACAGAGTTGGAAGGGACCTTGGAGGTCTTCTGTCCAACCCCCTGCCCAGGCAGGAAACCCTACACCACTTCAGACAAATGATTATCCAACATCTTCTTAAAAATTTCCAGTGTTGGGGCATTCACAACTTCTGCAGGCAAGTTGTTCCACTGATTAATTGTTCTAACTGTCAGGAAATTTCTCCTTAGTTCTAAATTGCTTCTTTCCTTGATTAGTTTTCACCATTGCTTCTTATTCTACCCTCAGGTGTCTTTGAAGAATAGTTTGACTCCCTCTTCTTTGTGGCAACCCCTGAGATATTGGATCACTGCTATCATGTCTCCCCTAGTCCTTCTCTTCATTAAACTAGACATACCCAGTTCCTGCAAACGTTCTTCATATGTTTTAGCCTCCAGTCCCCTAATCATCTTTGTTGCTCTTCTCTGCACTCTTTCTAGAGTCTCAACATCTTTTTTACATCGTGGCAACCAAAACTGAATGCAATATTCCAAGTGTGGCCTTACCAAGGCATTATAAAGTGGTATTAACACTTCATGTGATCTTGATTCGATCTATCCCTCTGTTTATGTAGCCCAGAACTGTGTTGGCTTTTTTGGCAGCTGCTGCACACTGCTGGCTCATATCTAAATGGTTGTCCACTAGGACTCCAAGATCCCTCTCACAGTTACTACTATTGAGCAAGGTACCACATATACAGTACCTGTGTGTTTTGTTTTTCTTCCCTAAATGTAGAACCTTGCTTTTTTCACTGTTGAATTTCATTTTGTTAGATAGCGCCCAATGTTCAAGTCTGTCAAGATCCTTCTGTATCTTGATCCTATCTTCTGGAGTGTTGGCTATTCCTGCCAGCTTGGTGTCATCTGCAAATTTGATGAGTTCCTCATCTATCCCCTCGTCCAAGTTATTGATGAAGATGTTGAAGAGCACTGGGCCTAAAACAGAGCCCTGGGGTACTCCACTGCATACTTCCCTCCATTTCCGCTACCGGTTCTCCAGAACTGGTCAGAACCTGCTGAAACCCACCTCTGGGTTGTCCCAAAGGTGCTTTTTTCAAGAGACAACTGGACTTTCTAGTTTTTCTTCTCATCCAAGAAGATTCTTCAGATCTGACTGGATGGTAGGGAATGGAAGGATTTATACCCCTTGCAGACAACTGGCCATCTGCATTCTTTTAGCTAGTCGTTAAGGTCACCTAGAGGTTTATCTGTGTGTCAGGATTACTTGAGTAGTTCAAATAGGTGTGGAGCCTTCTTGGAATCATTGAAAGAGGAAATGGTAACATCAACAACTTTCATGAGGAGAGATGGCCTTTCAGTAGAATTCCACTGAGTTGCTTATTCCTGAAGATAGAAGAGAAATGCACGCTCTGCACTGTAGATAGCACAAACTCCACTGTAGAAACATACTCTTGGATGTAGAGATACAAAGACATGAGAAATGGTGGACAAGCAAAGGAAGCAATGAAGTTGAATTTTAGTTCCTGTTCCTGTCATTGTTTGCACTGGGCAATGCAGAAAAGGGGTTTCTGAATGTTTTTCCTTCAGTTACTTATAACAACATTATTTTCAAGATTTGGCATTGATTTTTTTAAACTTGGGAATATATTGCATACATGGCATTGATTTTTCTATTGACAGCAGCTTAGTGGGCATGTCTATTCTTTTTTTGACTTGGGAATAAATTGGTAAAACCAATTGGCAGAGGTGCATATTTTATTATAATAAATAATTTAAAACTTGATTTATTAATTGTTCATAGATATTTTGCTATTTTATTTGCAACTTGCCAAAAACATCATAATCACCCCTCTCCTGGGCTTCATGGTCAATAGCTGAGCAGACAAGCTCTACATATATATCCTTTATTTAACAAAATAGAACAAACATAGCAAAGGAAAAAAAGACAGACAGATGTGTGTGTGTGTGTGTGTGTGTGTGTGTGTGTTGAAAGAAAAATCCATCTGGTTCAGTTCCAAGCTGGGAGAAAGACACTGGAAACATGGAGGCTGATTGGAAAGATGGTTTATTGATGAAGCAAAACCACATGTGATTCTGGGCAGCTGACAAAATGGAGTTGAGAGTGGGTGGGTTTTATACCTTCTTTGGGCTTTGTATTTGAACTTCCTGTTCCTGGGCAAGAACATGTCCTTTAATATTCTACTGCTGTTGTCAGATTCCTATGGGAGTCATATAGGGGGTTATAGCTGTCTCTATAGGCAAAACAGGAAATGTAAAACTTAGGTGTTTGTCTGAGCTAATCTGTCAACCTCTGTCTTATTGTTTATCTGAGCTCCCAGGTTTCTGTGACTTTGAAGTTTGGACTGCCCTGGGGGTCATGCAATGAAGGGGCTTGTGTTCTGAAAGGGTGTTGGGAAATTTCTATTGTGGCTAATGGCTTTCGTCCTGTGTTGGATCTTGGGTGAGGGGCTGCTTCTAATCCCATCACTCTGCTTTTGTTAGCTGTCAAACTTTGCTGCAAGCAGTTTTGATATATCCTGTCTTGAATGGATTTCTGTCTGCAGTATTTGTTTTGCTTATGAATAGAGCCATCTAGCTTCTTTCAATAAACTCTTTATCTCTTAAGTGCTGGCATCTGCTGTGGGCTATTAAGAAAAACTTGGGGGCTGCTTCCTGCCTCTAAAAAACATGTTTCTCCATTTCTCATTTAGAGAAATATAACATTCAGCCTTTTTAATATTTCCCAAAATATTTCATTCTTCTAGGGGGTAGATGCTGACTTTATACATATGTAAAAATTGTAATGGAGTAGGAATTTGTTCTAGTTTTTGATAACATATTTCATTTTTCCACTTTATGTGCTGTTGGCAACCATAAAAGTATCTATATAAATAAAGACACACATATGGAAAGTCATAGAAGTTTTCACAAGCAATGGAACAAAGATATTTGTTCTGTTGTTAAAGACATGAAATTAAAGGAGGTTTCAGGCCTTTTCAGGAGCTTTAAGTCCTTAAAGGCATGAATATCAACTATGTGTCTCACCACTTAAAAACAGCAATAGCTGATTTAAACTGTGGGAAGTACACCCCAAAAGGACAGTGCCAGAAACATCACAGCACCAAAAACCTCAGAAAACCGTGCCAAGAGACTCAAGCCAGCCCTTCCCCTTTAAGAAAGCGTAAAACGAAAGTCCCAGCCAGAGCTGATTGAAAGTCTGGGCATGATGCCAAAAGCCATTAACTAGAAATAACAAAAAACTGGACTATGAGGCAGATCCTGAAAGTGCTCAAACCAACTAAAAATAAACCTATCATGACACTCTGCTTGCAAGCCAGAAACGCTCGAGCTGTGTCACTTTTTGCTTCTTACCTTCCTACATTAAAAGAATTCCACTTTCTGGCAGCTGGCTTCTGCATCTATTTCTTTTCAGCGTCTGTGGTGTGTCCCAGCTGGAATGAACTGAGGAAATTTCTTCCAACAAACCTTTCTTTACTCTGCTTTCCTTGTGCTAGGACATTTACAGTAACTTTATTAATATTAAGATATAATTCCTAGAGTAGCTTATTATGATTCATGACTAAAAGCAGCAGGATTTTTTCTAAATTAATTTGAAGTTACACTATACAGTTCGCTTAATTTTAGAAAATCTTGTTTAGTTGTATAATGTGTTACCAGTTCATGCCTAGATATATTATATTTTGTGTCACTTCAAGAAACTAGTTCATATTTGACTTGTTCCCTCCTTGCCGTGCACACAAAGGAACTGATACTATATAAAGTAAATTGAATAATAATATCATTAGAAAAATACTAAAAATGAAGAACTGTAATAATTCAGTGCAACTTTGCCAACAAGAATATAATGCATGGGGGCAACTTACTGGCCCCCACGGAGAGGGCTCGCAACTTGGGCGTCCTCCTGGATGCACGGCTGTCTTTAGAAGAGCATATGACGGCCGTGGCCAGGGGGTCTTTTCATCAGGTTCGCCTGATTCGCCAGTTGCGTCCCTTTCTGGATCGGGACTCCTTATGCACAGTCACTCAGGCACTCGTCATTTCCCGCCTGGACTAATGCAATGCTCTCCACATTGGGATCCCCTTGAGGAGCACCCGGAGGCTCCAACTGGTGCAGAATGCAGCCGCGCAGGGGATTATGGGAGCAATGGGGCGGTCCCATGTGACACCCCTCCTGTGTGAGCTGCATTGGCTTCCAGTGGTCTTCCGGGTGCGCTTCAAGGTGTTGGTTACCACCTTTAAAGCGCTCCATGGCATAGGGCCTGGGTACTTACGGGATTGCCTTCTGCTGCCGATAGCCTCCCATCGGCCAGTTCACTCCCACAGAGAGGAACTCCTCAGGGTGCCGTCAGCCAGGCAATGTCGGCTGGCGACCCCCAGGGGGAGGGCCTTCTCTGTGGCAGCACCTGCCCTCTGGAACGACCTGCCCCCAGAGATACGTAGGATACCAGATCTCCATGCTTTTCGCCGTGCCCTCAAAACTTTTCTATTTCACCAAGCTGGGCTGGCGTAACACCCCCCCCCCTTAGATATTTTTAATTGTAAATGGATTTTAGTTGGGAGGTTTTAAATTTTGGGCCAAAATTTGTTTAATTCTTTTAAAATTTAAAATTTTGTATTGGGATGTTTTTTATTCTAGGCTGTGCAGCGCCCTGAGTCCAGCAGGAGAAGGGCGGTATAAAAATTTAATAAAATAAAATAAATTTAATAATAAAATAAATAATCATTTTTATTTTAGATTTAGATTTGCTTTTCTCCAGCCATTAAATGATGCTTGAAAAGGTAAAAGCAACTGAAAGAGGCAAATAAAAGACAACTGGGAAAAGATATACAGTTTAGAAAATTTCTAATTTGGAGAAAAAGGGTAACTGGAAATAGACATCACAGAAGAGCATAAAATTAAGGACATGCAGAGTACTGATTTAAAAATCCAGGAATATCTAATGAAGCTAGAGGATGAACAAGTCATGACCAATAGCAGGAACCTCCGCACCCCCTCCCCAACAGTGTATACTAAACTGTAATATTGTATTAGTGGTACATCATGTTTACACTTTTGAGGAAGATTAAATGCTCACATAGAGAATAGGGCTATGAATGCATGCAAGGTATGACAGCAATGGTGGGTTGCCTCCAGTTTGGACCAGTTTGCAAGAAGTAAAACCGGTGGGAGGCCCCGCCCACCGCCCCGGATGTCATCATCAACGATCTGCGCCAGAGGTGGGTTTGAGCAGGTTCTGACCAATTCTGGAAAACCAGTAGCAGAAATTTAGAGTAGTAAATCAGAGAACCGGTAGTAAAAATTCTGACTGGCCCTGCCCCCATCTATTGTCTGCCTCCCAAGTCCCAGTTGATCGGAAGGAAATGGGTATTTTGCAGTAACCTTCCTCTGGAGTGGGGTGGGAATGGAGATCTTACAATATTTTTCCCTTGCCACGCCCACCAAGCCATGCCCACAGAACCGGTAGTAAAAAATTTTGAAACCCACCACTGATCTGCGCATGTGCAGCAGCAAAGCGACTGTGCGCACGCGCGATCCCGTTGCGAACCGGTGGTAAAGGTAAGTAGAACCCACCCCTGTATGATAACTGTATATTATCTATGGAGGTGGGAAAGAGAATAATAATTCAGCTGAGAAACAAGGCATAGTACTGAAAGCTTGTTGTGCTTATAAGAACTAAAGTAGATAGGTTTTTGGTCTAACACATCTCCTTTTGGTTGGTTAGTTTCTAATGATTTGTGATATCTCTGTTCTCTGGCAGTATCATTCACTGGAAATGTTTACATGGAGGACAAAATGATCTGACTAGTATGACTTCAGAAATAGATGCCATAATATGGAGGGACTTTTTCCCTTGGCTTTTGTGTCTGTAATCTTGCACAAGAGGCATAGTCACAATAATGTTATTGTGCAATTTATAATGCATGTGAGGACAATCTGTCTATGCCATGTGTTACCCCACTGATCACAAGGGGTGATCCAATTAATGTGGATCACTAGGTGGATGTTCCTTGTGTCCAGTGGTGGGATTCAATTTTTTTAACAACCGGTTCTGTGGGCGTGGCTTAGTTGGTGTGGCTTGGTGGTCATTTGACTGGGTGGGCGTGGCTTGGTGGTCATGTGACTGGGTGGGCGTGGTTAGCTGGTCATGCGACCAGGTAGACATGGCTATGTGCATAGGGACTACTCAGAGGGCTGAAAAAAGTCATTTCTGACTGGTCCTCGCACTTTTGACCGGTCTTCGCACTTATGACCATCCTCACATTTATGCCTGTTGTGGCATTCTTAACAACCGTGTCAGTCATTTCACCACTACTTCTCTTCACCACGGTGACAAGATAGGGTGCAAAACGTAAAATGTGAGGACAGTCGTAAGTTCAAGGACTGGTCAAAAGTGTAAGGACCGGTCAAAAATAACTTTTTCAGCCCTCTGAGTAGTCCCTATGCATAGGGACTACCTAGAGGGCTGAAAAAAGTGATTTCTGACAAGTCCTTGCACTTTTGACCGGTCATTATTTATGCCCATTGCAACATTCTTAATTAAACTAATTAAAAATGATCTGCTGGAGCAGTTGGAGGCAGTCCGAGCCGGGTGTTCGGGCCGGCTGCAGGGCAAGGTGATACAATCAGGGTAGGTAGGCCGCTGCTGCCCAGGTGGGTGACAGGCGCAGGCCTGCAGGGTGAAGCAATCGGATGTCTGCAACCTTAAATACTCAACCTTAAACACATGTAAACATTTAAACACAACCTTAAACCTGGGTGGGCATTGCCAACTCCATATCACTTACTCCCACCCAGGTTTTGTGGCTCCCAGTATTTTCTTTTAAACAGGTATCTCTGGGTGTCTCATCTCTCTCATCTTTCTTTCTCCCCTTCATCTCTCTTTCTCCCCCCTTTCTCTCCTTCATTTCTCTTTCTCTCCATCTCTTTCTCCTCTTTCATCTGGGCAGCGGCGGCAGCGAACCTACCGCACCATCGGGTCGCCCCTCGGCTTGGAGGCGGCACCTTAAGTCTGCTCCCCACTGTGCATGCGCCCACCCGGCTGCACCTGCAGCTGGCTCTTGTTGCTCTTACTGAGCTTCGCGATGGGGCAGACGGCACCCCTCCTCCTCCTGGAGCCCATTACAATGCGGAGCTTTGGCTGCAGCCTGGGCAGTCAGTCAGGGGTGGGTTCTAAAAATTTTTTACTACCAGTTCTGTGGGCGTGGCTTATTTTGTGGGTGTGGCTTGATGGTCATGTGACAATTCTTTAGGATTTAGCAGAGGTACTGGTCTAGCAGGCTTTTAACTGGTAGGCCAGTAGCCCCAGACCCCTTTGGGATCAACCTGCAGCCCTCCCCTGCCTCCTAAGGTGGTGGAGTGTGTGTGGGGGGGATGCTTTTCAAGAAATCACAAGGAGGGCTGAGAGCTGGTTTCTGTCCCATAAGTAAGATTTGGTCCAGAACCAACCCCAACATGAAGGTCTTTTATTTGCTCCTTGTACTCCTTGTCTTTGCATTTTTAACAGGTAATAAATTAAATTTCTGATGAAAAATAGCTCATAACTCACCTTTCTAGATAGCTATTATCATGTCTGAAAACAAGATACTCTTCTCAATCTTTTGCCTGGAGTACCATTTAATCCAGAGCCTTTTAATTCCAGAAGTCCAAGTTTAAAGAATGGACTTCTGGAATTAAAGCTCCATTTTTTAGCTAAAACTTAATTCACACCTGTTAGTTTTGCTTGAGCAGTGTGAACAATTGACAGTGTGATCCTCCAAAGGTCTGAAAAATATATCACAGATTTTTCTTTGGCATTTAAACTGGATAACCAATGTGAAAAAGTGCATCAAGGAAGGACTGGAAAGCCAATTCATACTGAACTGTATTGGGTTTTCTGTTGTTATTTGAATAAAAAGAAAAGAAATCAAATAGTGGTACCTAGTGCGGAAAAAGAGACAAAATAATGGGTCATTCGCAACACTTGAATTCTCTACACTTAAAATATCTAGAAATTATTATGGTTAAGTGAGTTTTGCCCCATTTTACGATTTTTCTTGCCATAGTTCAAATCAAAGTTCAAATCAAAGATTTGATAGTTCAAATCAAAGATTTCTGAAACCAATGTTGAATACTTAAATTTCAGTAGTCACCAATCCTAATCTTAAAATGAGTTTAGAATCAGTGGGAGTCACTGATAACAATGAACTAACTAGCTACTGATAATGAGTCCAGTCCTGCCTTTCTTTTCCTTCTGTCCAAGTTTTGCAAGTACTTTTTCCAGGTATATGTTTTATTATATGTATACAAACCATTATTGTTAGGGAAAAAAATGGGTCTTCCAAGTAATTTTCAAAGACACTGTCAGAATGACTCTGCTCTCAGCCCCCCTTGTGGCTCCTTGAAAAGCATCCCCCCCCACATATGTAAATGAAAAGAATAAGCTTAAAAATCCTAGCCTTTTAAAATTGAAAATATGGAGAATTGGGAGAATGAATATGAGACACTAAGGGAGATGTTTCAAAAAGTAAGAGAGGTATTTAAGGGAAATAAATAGGCAGAGAATTGGTTAGCTTGCAAAAAGAAAAAAGAAAGAGAAAAGATGAATGAGAAGCAAGAGAAATGGACTTCCGGCGGTGACGCCTCACGGAATGGGTGAGGGTACTTTTGACAGCTCCCGAAAACCCAGCTAATTCCTGATTTGGAGCCCCATCAAGGGCAATTCCAGGCTCGGAGGGTCTGGAATATTAAAGGGGAAGGCTTTGATTCTTGGGCGAAACGCTAGCGCCCTGGAGAAAGGAAACCGGACCCCTTAAATCCTGCAGGGAAAAATCTGCCTTTAAGGCAGATCAGGAGCGATGACGGCCACCTTAGTGAGGAAGCAAAGAGTGGTATCAGTGGCAGTGATCATTTGAAAGTGGAGAAAGAAAGTAAAAGTGACACTTAAGAAAAGATTTACGAGAAAAAGAGACACGGGGAGCAGAGAAAGCGGTGATCGAGAGGGAGTGCGCTTAAAAGGAGGTGATCAAACGAAGACAGCAAAGATGGCAGAAGCAGTGAAAGCAGAAGCAACAAAGAAGATACAAAGTAATAACCAGGATTATTGCGACGGAAATACAGAAAAAGAGTAAATTAATACAGTGATTTTTGGAACTAAGATTAAAACTGATAACTTTCCTTTCTTTAACTGATAAAATTGGTTTAAGTGGACAGAATATTGGGAAGAAAACTGTGGACAGAAAATTAAAAATAGACAAGTGAATTTATAAATATCAGGAAATACAGTGGATGAATGTAAATTGGTGTAAGACTGAGAAGTGGGACAGATCGGATGGTGGAGTGAAGAGTGGCAAGGGTGAGAACAATAAAATGGACAAGCTGATGCAATAAGGTGTGGAAGAACCGGAAGAAGGCAGTCTTAAGAGAGAAAAAAAGGAATTCTAAAGAGAGAAATTTGCTGTAAATGATTGAACTCTGGTTTGAGTATTATTTTTGAAATTGTAACTGGATTATTTCTGAAATAGTAATTGTAATCGGAGAAAGGGGGCTTTCTGTTTTGCTGAAAAGGCTTTATTGTGATATAGAAAATTAAGAGTTGAAGGGGAATATATATATAGGAAGAAAAAAGGGAAAAAGGGATTGTTTAAAACAGGGTAAAATCTCAAAGTAGAAAATAGTATTAGAAAACTGTAATTAAAATTTAAGGATTAAAGGGTTTAAGGATTAAATAATAACAAATAGATAGCAATCAAGTGAGAGGTCCTAAGATTAGTTAAATTGAATTGTAACAGGTCAGAGTGATATCTAAACTTTTTTATGAAATTGTGGAGGAACCTGACAAGAAATTTAATAATGTCAACAACAACAATAACAAAAACTGGGGAAAAAACTGTATCAACCCCAACCTTGATGCCTTCCCCCACAACCCAGCATTCGATTGAAAGTATGCTGGGAAAAGAAAAAGATAAGATGGAACCAACGATGAGTAGTATGCATACCATGCTACAAACAATTCAAGAGACTTTAATGAAATCTCAAGAAAAGATGGCAGATCACCAAGAGGAAGCTAGAAAGTTCCATAAAGAAATTAAAAATGAAATAGGAGAATTAAAGGAAGATCTAAAGAGTATGAAGGAGAAGATGGAGAATATTCAACAAACAGTAGTAGAGAATGAACAGAAAGTCAAAAAAATAGAATATAAAGTAGATTTATTGGATCTGAAACTAGAAATGGCAGAACAGGATGCTCAACAAGCAAATAAAGAATTGACTGATTCTATCGCATTTTTAGAAATGGAGAAAGCTTCCTTCTATTTGCGTTTTCAGAATGTGGCAGAAGAGAAAGAAGAAGATTTGGAAGGGAAGATGAGCGAAATAATATCAGAACTAATACAAAGGGATAAAGAGGAGGCAATAGACTCGATAGATGAAACATTCTGAGTACATAATAACTATATTAGAAGACATCGATTGGCACGAGAAGTACACATTAGGTTCAGTAAAAAAGCAATGAGAGACGAAATATATAACAAATCTAGAGAGGAAACAATATCTTATAAAGGAAAAGAGATTATTATATTAAAGCAAATTCCACGGAGAATACGAGACCAAAGAAAACGATATCATCAGCTGACATCCCAACTAATACAACACAAAGTAATGTTCCAATGGATTTTGCCGGAAGGAATCCTTATCACGTGGCAAGATAAAAAATTCAAAATTGACTTAGTAGAAAAAGCACAGGACTTTTATAAAAATTATTTGGAAGACGAACGAGAAAGTAAAGACGAATTAGAAAGTAAAAGCCAAGAAGAGGAACAACAAGAAGAAATAGAAAAAGAGAAAGAATCAAAGAAAGCTCAAGAAAAAGAATGAGAAGAAAGAGAAGGAGCAAGAGGAAGAGTTAAGAGAGAGACAAGAAATACAAAAAACCGGCTTCCGGTCTGGCTTCCATCGCCACCAGACGGTCCTCTGAGACTGCCAGCCCCGTTGCCTGTAAAGAGCTGCCTTTACATCTGAAAGGCGGCTCGAAAAACTCCATTTCCTGAAGGAAATGTGAGACAGAGCAGGCGAGGGCAGGTAGAGCCCTCTGCGAAGTCCCCAGAGTTCTTTTTTTACTCTTGGGGACGAGCAGGTTGTGGCTCCCTATTTCCGCTCGCCGCTGCTCCGGGCTTCGGGAGAACTCTGCCTTTTTGCAGAGCTAGGCGCTGGAACCAGACCAATCAACGAAATTAACAGATGGACTAATTAAAAAGGACGAGATTTGGACTTGGGACCCTAAATCGCAAGTATTTTTAATGATTTTACAAGTGTTTTACAGTGAAGGAAAAAAAAAGTTTAAAATGGCGACTGCTGAGGCTTGAGAAGAAGAAGAAAGCCGAAAGTGAAAGTCCTTCCGTAACAAGCTACAAAGTAGGGGAATAAACAGTGCTGGCTAGAATCTGGAAGAAAAATATCTATTTTAAGTTTCTTTTTTCTTGGAGATTTGTACTTGATCTTGTTTGGGGAAAAGTTTTCTTTCTTTAAAAAGAGTTTGTGTGGCAGGATGGCGTTAAAACAAATAAAGCCTGACAAACAAGCAGTGGGGGGGGGTGTTCCCCCATTTACAATTATGTGAACAAGTTCTGAGCTTACAGACTCAGCAGAATGGCTTTAATTTAAAAGAATTTGTCCAGGAGGAAATGGCAAGATATCATGAGACTGTGAACCAGAAACTTGAAAAATTTAGGCAAGAAATTAAAGAAATGATACAACTAAAGTATGATAATTTGCAACGAAAGATTGTAACAGTGACTAATGCTTTTTCAGAAATTGTTATAAAGATGGATACAAATATCAAGTTATTAGAGTCTAAAATGGAGGAAGTTGATGATAAGATTAATAATTTGGACAATAAAATACAAATAATTGAAAATGATTTGACAAATATTCAAGACAATAGTTTAGAAGTAAAGTCTAAAAAGGAAGCTGCTCACGAGACTTACAATGCAGAAGATATAAAGCAAGGGATTGAAAAAGAAATTACAATGATGAAATACAGGCTCACGGAATTTGCGGTTAGAATGAGAGGGTTACAGGAAAATAATAGAGATGATTTAAGAAAAATATCTGCTCAAGTTCTGGCCGGGATTTTAAAGGTTCAACCTGAGGAGGTATCTTGTAAGATTGACAAGGCTTATAGAGTAAATTCTTGGATTGCAAAGCAAAGGCAATTGCCTAGAGATGTGGTGATTTACTTCACAGACAAAGAAATAAGAAATGATATTGTGCAAAAATCTTTTAATTCTACTCTACAATTGTATGGAAGAAAGATCTGGATATATAAAGAGTTGCCGCCTAAGATTCTAAAAGATAGAAAGAAATTTGGATTTTTGGTGACTGAGCTAAAGAAACAAAATATCCCATTCAGGTGGGACGTTCCAGTTGGTATAATATTGAGATATCAAGGAGAAAGATATCAGCTAAATACTGTTGAAAAAGCGGAAGAATTTTACTACAAGGTTCTCCAAAAGCAAAATCAACAAGAGATAGAAATTCAAGATAAGCAAAAGGAGGTGGAAGTAATGGAAAAACAACAAGTTACAGAGGTCCCCGTAGATGAGCCGCTTCTGAATTCTCCTTCAGAGGTCTCAGCTGGACTATTTATAAATACAAGAGAGGCGGCTCTGGATTCTAAAGTGATGACTTATCAAGTTACAGACCAGCATGGAAATCAATCAGTCGATATAAAACTCATAGAACCAGAATGGAGATTTAAGCCACAAAAGCAAAACCAACAAGATCAAGTTATAGATCAGCATGAAAACCAAACAGTTGATATACAATTTATAGAAAGGAAATCAGGATGGAGATCTAACCCACAAAAAGTCAAGAAAAGAAGAAGCAGGTCACATAAAAACAAAATTTTTTAAACCAAACAACAGTGTAATGCCAGTTATTTAAGAGATGATTGAATATACGAAAAAATAGTTGAGGCAAAGTATTGGTTTATATTATCCTGAGGAGAGTGACAGACTTCTGCAGTGCTGTACTTTTGGGATGTGAAAAGGGCCTTAAACTGAAATTATTGGAACTATCTTTTTTTTTTTTTTGGACTCTTTGATAAATATACTACGTTTATGCTGAGCTACAAGGCGAGAGAGTTATGGAATTGGGGCACGCAGATGATCTGGCTGTTACCCTATTACGGTGGTTGGAATTAATAATTTGGATAAAAGACACCTCTATAGACACTATATGGAATACAAATATAAAGTCACTCGGGTGGTTGTTGTTGTTTTTTTTTTATGAAGATATTTGCTATTGATAGGGGCAGATGGTAATTGAAGATACCGAATATACTGTTGGAATTAGGATGTGATGTTACCCTAACATGGGTGATGGAGTTTACAATCCAGTTGAAAGACATTACAGAAGATATCATATGGATTACAAGCTTAAAGTCTTTTTTAAGAGGATTTTATTTACATAAGGGAATATTTTTTAGTGGTGTGGGCAGAAGAATAAAGATATTATGAATTATTAAGTATGGTAGTCTTGTAGGAAAGTGGGTGGAGACAGGTTAGTTTATTGATTGTTTAGTTTAAGAAAAGGGATATTATGTTTAGATATGAATACATGTAAAAGATTTGAGTTAAGAGATATAATGATGGGGGTGAAGGAAATGGGTAGACTATGAATTGAAATGTTAAATTAGGATTTATTATATAGTTTTATAGCGGAAGATTGCTTTGAAATGTTATATTAATATACATAAAAGATTTGATTTAAGAGATATATGTATGGGGGGGTAGAAAAAGGGTAGATTATGAGCAGAAATCGCTAAACTGGGAGATATAATAATATTATTATGCTAAATTAGGAGTTATTATATAATGTTATAGTAGAATGTCATTTTGAAATGTATAGTATAAGGGGGATATGATAATATTATTAGAAAGAAAGGGTCAGCATATGGGGATGGAATAAGGGGATGGTAAAGTATTATATAATCTGTTATGAATTTGGGTTTTATTATGAAGAAGCCACAGGGGGAGGGGAGGGGGAGGGGGGGTTAGGGAGGAGGGGGGGGGAAAGGGGGAAAAATTTGTATTTGAAAAACTTTTTCAATAAAAAGAAATACAAAAAAAACAAGTACAGTAAGGGATGGAAGAAGCAATATCATTATTTTCCGTGAACATTAATGGTTTAAATATACAGAAGAAAAGAACACAAACATTCTCAAAATTAAAGAAGTTAGACATAGATATTATTTGTTCACAAGAAATTCACATAAAAAAAGGTTTTCAAAAATTATTGGAAAATTAGGGAAATTATATGTGTCTCTATCTCAACAACAAAAAAAGGGAATAGCAGTGTACATAAAAGAAAGAATAAAATCAGAATTAAAGTATGAGGATGATGAAGGCAGAATTTTGATGGTCAAATTAGATACCGAATCCAAACAATTTTTATTAGTTGTGATATATGCCCCAAATTCAAATCAGCAAGAATATTATAAAAAATTACATAATAAAATAATAGAACAGGAGATAGAAAACATTTGCATAATAGGAGACTATAATGCTATAGTGGATAATAAAAAAGACTATCATAGTGAGAAGAAAACCAAAAAGAAAAAGAAAGAAATATTACCAAAAGAGTTTTTCAATATGACACAAGAATTAGGTTTAAAAGATACCTGGAGAGAAATCAATAAGGAAGAGAGGCAATACACTTATTATTCACATCCACATCAGTCTTGGTCCAGGATCGACATGGCCTGGATGTCAACACAATTGCATTTGGAAATTGAAAAAATAGATATTGGATTAAACGAACGGGCAAACCATAACCCTATAATAATTCATTGGAAGGGACAAAAAAGATATAAAAGGTGGACTCTAAATCAACATGTATGTAAGGAGAAAGAATATAAATTGCGAATGGAAAAAAAAATAGAGATATTTCTGAGCATAAATAAAAAAGAAGATACCTCCCCTCAAAATTTCTGGGACACTCTAAAAGCCTACATCAGAGGGGTCTCGATTGCATATATTGCAAAGAAAAGGAGAGAGAAAAATCAACAACAAAATAAACTACAGGAAGAACTCCAAAAATTAGAAGAAAAATTATATAAAGACCCACAAAACAAGAAAATTAAAGAGGAAAGAAGTATAATTAAACATAAATTAAATTTGATTACACAGGAAGAAGTAGCCTGGAAAATAAAGACAGCGAACCAAATTTATTTTGAGCATGCAAATAAAATAAGTAGGTAGTTAGCCTACAAACGGAAAAAAGAAAAGGACAAAAGAATGATACAATGCCTGAAAGATGAAGAAGGAGCAATTCGATACAGAAAAGAAGATAAAAAACGAATAATCTATAATTTCTTCTCTAAATTATATACACAAGAAAAAAAAGAAGAATCGGAAATTAAAAAATACTTGGAGGAAATAAATGTTTGTAAATTGACAGACGAACAAAAAGAAATATTGAACAGACGAATTTCTGAAACTGAATTTGGGATAGCTATAAAAAGACAAAAAAATAATAAGACCCCAGGCCCTGATGGATTACTGATTGAACTATATAAGAATATAATAAACCAGATAGGAGGACTAATGTTAGAAATATTTAATGATGTATTGCAGGAGACAAACATTCCGAAATCATGGTCAGAGGCATTAATTACACTTATACACAAGGAAGATTTGGACCAACAACTAATACAAAACTACAGGCCTATCTTTCTATTGAATTCTGATTATAAAACATTTATATCAATAATTGCGGAAAGACTAAAAATGATTCTGAATAAGCATATTCATCCGGACCAAAGCAGATTTTTACCAGGACGCCAAATTAAAAATAATACACATATGATAGTTGACATATTAGAGTATTACGAAATACACTTGGAGAAGCAAATTTCACTGGTTTTCCTTGATGCACAAAAAGCTTTTGACAATTTGAACTGGAAATTTATGACAAAATTGATAAGGAAAATGGAATTTGGACAAAAATTTGGAAAAATGGTTGAAAAAATATATTCAAAACAAACAGCAAAAGTAATGTTTAACCAAGACACGACGGAGGGATTTGAGATAACAAAGGGAGTAAGACAAGGTTGCCCACTCTCCCCACTTCTTTTTATCCTATCACTGGAACCACTCTTAAATAGAATCAGGGAAGATCAAGAGATTAAAGGTTTGAGAATTAAGAATGAGGAGTATAAAACTCAAGCCTATGCAGATGATATGGTTTTTATAATTGAAGACCCGCTAAAATCAGGCCCTAAATTGATTAGAAAAGTAGAGGAATTCGGTGCAGTGGCAGGTTTAAAAATAAATCAAAATTATTAACCAAAAACTTTACAAAAGAACAGGAGATAGAATTAGAAAAGACTATGGATATACCAACTACCAAAAAAATAAAATATTTGGGAATCTGGCTGACCAGAAGAAGCTCATCAATCAAAAAAGAAAATTATGATAAATTTGTTTGGCAATTTGAGAAGGATTTGGAAAATTGGACAAAGCTGCAAATCTCATGGACAGGAAGAGTGGCAGCAATAAAAATGAGTATCTTGCCCAAAATTTTATTCCTCTTCCAGGTTATACCGATTAGAAAAAAATTCTTTGATTTATTAAACAGAATGACTACAAAATTTATTTGGCAAGGGAAGAAAGCCAGAATTAGATTAAAAGTATTACAAGACACAAGAGACAGAGGAGGAATAGCCTTCCCAGACTGGGAGAACTATTACCAAGCAGCTGGCTTAGTCTGGATAAGGGAGTGGATAGAATTAGAAAATAAAAGACTTTTAATATTAGAGGGATACGATCTTCATGTAGGGTGGCATGCATTTCTATGGGGGGGGGGAACAGAACACACATGGATACTTCAAAAGACATGTAATTAGGAACTCACTCTTAACAATTTGGAACAAAATTAAGAAACATCACTATGTAGGAGTACCGTCCTGGATCTCTCCAGAAGAAATATTAATACACCCAAATTTACTAGACTGGTCCAAAATTATTAGATATAGGGATATTGTTAATGAAGGGGGAACCCTAAAAGCAAAACATGAATTGGAACAGAATTTAGGTAGAGAAATACAATGGTGGTCATACCTACAAATAAGATCAAAATATATTGAGGACAAAAAAACGGATCAAATTAGAGTAGAACTGACCGACCTTGATAAAATTTTGTTAAAGAATGAACAAAAATTAATTAGTAAAATATATAAATTTCTATTGCGGTATAAACTGGAAGAGGAAACGGTGAAAGAAACGATGATCAAATGGGCCCAAAATTTTAATTATTCGTTAGAGTTGGAGAAGTGGGAGAAGATGTGGAAAACAAATATGAAATTAACGATCTCAACTGCATACAAGGAAAACCAGATGAAAATGTTTCACAGATGGCATCTCCCTCCAGTGAGAATAGCGAAAATGTTCCCCAGCAATTCTCTGAAATGCTGGAAATGTAAGATTAGTTATGGAACATTTTATCACCAATGGTGGACATGCCCGGTGGCGAAAATTTTTTGGAAGAAAATTAAAAATTGGATCGAAGAAATAATCCAGAATTCAATAGAGGGAAAACCTGAGCAGTTTCTATTAGGGCTATCAATAGAAAATTATACTAAAGAAACACAGTATCTCATATTACATATATTGACAGCAGCACGTATTATATATGCACAATACTGGAAGAAAGAAGAACTACCATCAGATAAGGATATAATTAAAAAGATTTTGGAATGCGCAGAACTGGATAAACTAACTAAAGAAATTCAGGGGAAAGAGGAAACCAAATACTATAAAGTGTGGAATAATTGGTATGAATGGCTGAAAAATAAGGAAATAAATTAAAGGAATGAAGAAGGGAAAGAGAAAAATGTGATAGATCAATTAATATGTTAGTAGAAATGAAATCCAACAATAGAGAGGGTTGAAGGAAGGAGAAGAGAGATGGAAGAAGGAAGGAGAGAGAGGGAAGGAAGAGAAGGGAGGAAGGAAGGGAAGGGAAATTAGAGTAGGAGTGAGGGTAAGAGAGGGAGGAAGAGAGGAGGAGAAGGAGAAAGGAAGAGGAAGTAGGGAGGAGAAGAAGCGAGGGGGGAGAGAAAGTAAGAAGGAAAGAAAAGAGAGAGGTGGTAGGTTTGAGGAGAAAGATTGCTGTACAGTAAAAAAGATGAAATGGAAGAAAGGCAACCCCAAACAAATATAAAGATATTAAGATAAAGAATGAATTGTTAAACTTTAAAGAATAAAAGAGAACAAATATGAATAAATAGCAATAATTAGAAACACACATACCAACATACAATTTATTTTCTTTGAACAGAGTATTTGGCCGGTTCACAAATTTAAACAGCATTTAGTCATTTCAATTAAATTTACAATTTCTATATTTCCTTTTTGCCATATTTATTCCTCATCTATTTTTTAAAAAAACCAATATTACCCTTCATCCTCATCTCTAATCTTAATCAAATTCAATTTTTCCCTTCTATTCTATATTATACCCCTTCCCATTGTCATCTATTTTTATATCCATCCTCATATTGGTTAATTATGTAATATTACAGTTGTTTAATATAAATTCAACATTTTAATATAAATCAATTAGTTATATAACTATCTTTTTTTTATATTAATCAATATAAACATGAATATTCCAATTATTTCCATGCAATCCAATTTCTTACAAATCAATTAATTATATTTACCAATAATAATAAACCAAATAATTTCCCCCATATATTCCTCCAAACCACAACTTAACCATTTCTGCTTTCAACACTATATACAATTAATAGTATCTCAATTATTACAATTCCCTAATTAAATAGAGCTTTTTTTCTTTTGTGTTTTAAAATCTTGAACTCTCCTCTTTTCCCCTAAATTTCCCATTGTTTTCACCTACCTTTTTTGGTGAGGAAAAAGAAAAGAAATCTGCCTGCCTAATTTTCCAACGTTGCAGCAAACAGCAAAGCCAACAGCTTGCTTTACTTTCAGTTTTGCTTTTCAGCATAGCTAGGGGGAAAAAAATCTGCTCCAGCAGATTTTTGCAAGCAAGCAGCAGAGCCCTGCGCAAAACAGCTGAGAGCAAATCAGCTGAGAGTCAGGAGGCCGATCTAATCAATGGGCTAATTAGCCTATGCTGAAGCTTGGCGGGCCAATCAAATTACAAAAAAACACTGAATCATTTGTTACGTTGCTGGCTCGCCCGTCCCTCGCCCATCACTATTTATTGGCAATAAATAGTGGTGCGGAGGGGCGGGGCAAGGGGTGGGGCGAGCCAGCAATTTAACAAACGGTTCAGCTAAACTGCCTAGAACCGGCAGAATCCCACCACTGCTTGTGTCCCTCTGAAGTTGTGGGCTTGGTGGGAAGAGGGTGACCATCCTAGATAGGAGTGTACTATCGTTCAGTTAAGGATTTGATTTCTTTGTGCTTCTCC
The DNA here is from genome assembly GCF_029215685.1 of Pituophis catenifer annectens. Classification (NCBI taxonomy): domain Eukaryota; kingdom Metazoa; phylum Chordata; class Lepidosauria; order Squamata; family Colubridae; genus Pituophis; species Pituophis catenifer. The sequence goes on from NW_027256887.1 coordinate 30,661,815, forward strand.
CCTCAGTATCTTAAGGCATGATATCAGGGCATTCTTTAAACAATATATCTTTCATTGATAGCAATAGCAATAGCATTTAGACTTATATACCACTTCACAGTGTTTTACAGCCCTCTCTAAACCGTTTACAGAGTCAGCATATTGCCCCCAACAATCTGGATCCTCATTTTACCGACGTCAGAAGGATGGAAGGATGAGTCAACTTTGAACTGCTGAGACCCGAACTGCCAAACTGCTGGCAGCCGGTGATCAGAAGAAGTAGCCTGCAGTACTGTATTCTAACTACCGCGGCTCTGATCAAAATTTATTTTTTATATTAATTTTTATATAGCTATTCAGAGGTTCATTTTCCATAATTTACCCACAACACAAATAGCAACTTATTCACAGAAAAAACAATTAATAGAAGTTCAGGTGTTCCAGAACAGCTTTTTAAAAATGTGACTATACTTAAAGAGTATAAGGAGTTTATGTTTAACCTGTTTTAACAACAAATATATAGATAGATTAAATTATTATGACTAGGGTTAACAGAATTCATTTTTCCCTTCTTTTTTCAATTTTTCATTACAGAGAGAATGAGATGCCAGCAGGGACATTCTGCCAAATATTGATACCTCTTGATCCTCACCATCTAAAGATAGATATCAAGTACTAAATATTTTATTAGCTTAAAGCTCAAAGGAAGCTATTATTTGTACATCCAGTTAACTACAATAGAAATCAAACTAATCTTCCATCATCTTTAGTACATTGAACTTTGATCTTGGTAGGCTGTATGATAGCTTTTATGAACTTTTTCCAAAAAAGAAATAATAGCAGATCTATAATACTTTGTATAGGAATATCTCAGATTATTTCTAAACAGATTTGCTTTTTAACTAATAGATTTTAAAATCATGTTTTCAGCCTGCTTATTCTTCCTCACAAACTAGCCTGGTTTGCCTACAATTTTTGGGATCACTATTGTTTTGTATGACTTTGCCATTACTTTCTACTTAATGAAATTATATCTCGCATTTTTATCAAACCAACTGTTTAAAAGTAGGAGGTCTTACATTTTTCTACACATATGATTTTCTCTCCACTTGCAAAAAAAAAAAAAGAAAAAAGATCCTACCTCCAAATTTTTCAGTAGATTCTTTTTTATGACAGTAACACCAGTATTTCTCAGTATGTGATTTAAATAAATGACAGCTCTGAAGATGGAAGAAATACTGTCCTAGTCTTGTTAAATGCTCCCATTCTTTTTGATGCTTGAATATAAAGAGTTCATTTTCTTTCATTGTAATTCCATGGCCTATTTCTGATGCTCTTGCATATTGCATCTTCAAATAGAAACTACAGGTATTCCCAACTTACAACCACAATTAGGACTGGAATTTCTGTTGTAAGGCGTTATAGTCATAATTGAATCATAATGTGACTGGACCCAATTTTATAATTATTTTTATGATAAGTGGAAATCCAACTTAACCAATAACATTTTTGCTGTAATCTGGCAAAAAAGTCAAAATCACAATTGTGTGACCACACGATGCTGCAACCAGTCATAAATGTGAGTTGGTTGCCAAGTGCCCAAACTGAGATCACACAATGGTGGAGGCAGTGATTGTAAATTCCAATTTAGATCATAAATGGCTTTTTTTTCTGTCATTAATTCAAATAATCATTAATTGAATGGTTGTAAGTCAAGAACCAATTATATATTTTAGACAAATATTTATTTGGAAGTTACTATGAGAGGAACAGGGAAAAAAATAAATTATTCTCTTTCCCACCTCATTCAGTCAAATATATATATTTCTTCTTGTGCATGCCTCAAGATGGCTGCTCAATGCCGGTGAGCTCACCTTGAGGGGAGGCTTCTGGCTTCCCTGGAGGAGATTAGGGGGTCCTGCTGTTTATTTGAGGGCCCACCTGGCTGTCGGAACACCTGAAGGCTCGGACTTGAGGATTTGGGGACTTGGTGGAGCTGTCAGGAGCTGTCGGGGAGCGTTGTCAGCATCGGAGGGAGACATGGTCAGAGTCGGAGAAAATCAGCTGAGAGGCGGCAGGTGCGGTCGGCATGATTGGATAGCCGGGAAAACCCCGGCGGTCGGGCTGCGCCGAGGAGGCTGTGGCCTCGGCAGCCAAACGGGGGGCTGCCCCAGGTTTTTTGCTGTGTTGGTGGGCACCCCCGAGGCAGCCGAGGTTGCTGCGGCTCCCATTATAATATATCGCTGCGGAGGCTGCTGGACTCGCTGGACTCCCGCTGGGCTCCGCTCCAAGTACCCCTTGCTTCCTCTTCACCCCTGGACCGTGCTGATACCATCTGGCCCTCTGGTGGTCGGAGGAGTTGTGGCCGCCAGACAATGGGGTCAACATGGTAGACGGGGGTTCCCCCAAGGCTCCTCCCGCCACCTCTCCCCAGGGGTTTACTTGGGGATGTGGCTGGTTGGAGTGTGAGAGGCCGGTCTTTATTGTTTATTTCATCTGGACATGTCTTTGGCATGGAACTGTCCGTATTGTCCTCCGTGTGTTCCACTTTGCCCCCCCCTCCAGGAGGTACCAGGGACGATGCACCAGACTGTTGGAACTTGCCTGCCGATGGAAGGACTGGGATGTTAGTGCTCCCAACATGACCGGTGTGAGAGAGCGGTCCATGTGGTCCTTGACCTATGGATCCCCCCACATTGCAGTGAGAGGGCAATGGGGGAGGGCTACTGTTTCATCACTTGTTGCGTTTTTCCCTGGACTTTGTCATTAGCCGATGAAGTTTTCCTCCTCTGGGATTTCCCGGACTATGTCAACTTATCCTACCATCATCACAGTCTCTCAGATGTACTCTAGGATTGAACTTCTTGGTCTGCGAGACTCCCCCCTCTCGCAGACTTGGCCCTCTACGCTATCAAGGGCCTACCTTGATGAAGGGTTTTGGAACCCAGAGAGGTGGCATGCAGAGAGGGGGAGGTTGTGGGGTTTTTTAGCTAAATTTTTATCTCATATTTTAAGAGGGTCTGGGAGGGGGGAGGGTTGTTTGTTGGGTTTGGGGGTAAATCCATGGGGGGGAGTCTGGTCAGGCTGCAGGGCATGGCTTAGAGGGTATGGGATTAGGGGTCGAAGAGGGGGCTAGAGTTTGTAGCAATGAGGGTTTTTTCATCAATACTGTGGGTGGGAAGGGCAGATATGGCAGGAGCAGGGGGCGTATCCTGTTGTGGGGGGCATCCCCGCTGTTTGCGAGTGGTGGCATGCCCCGTTCCTCAATGCTCTTCTCGTTCCCTGAGTTGTGCAGGCCCTCAGGCCCTCAGGCCCCGGGCCTTCGGTTGATGTTGTGCAATGCCAGGTCCGTGGTAAATAAAACCGCCCTCATTTGTGATCTGGTTCAGGAGGGGGTGCGGACCTGGTGGGTGTTACGGAGACCTGGTTGGGCCAGGAGGGGGGTTTCTCCTTGTTGAGATGTGCCCACTGGGTTTCCACGCATTCCATCAGCCGAGGTCTCAGGGGAGTTGCGGGGGAGTGGTGGTTCTTGTAAAGGAAGGACTTGTTCCAAGGGAGGCCACTGTACCTCAGATAGCTGGATGTGAGTCCCTCCTTGTGAAGTGGGGACATGGGAGGCAGATGGGCTTGCTGATCACATACCTGACTCCCTGCCACGTGTCGACGGCCCTGCCCGAGCTGCTCAACGTGATTGCCGAGGTGGCAGTGGAGACCCCCAGGCTTATGGTCATGGGGGACTTCATCTTGCCATCGGTCGGCGAAGCGTCTGAGGTGGCCCGGGGGTTCATGGCTTCCATGACGGCCATGAACCTGACCCAATTAATTCATGGACCCACTCACATGGGAGGACACACTCTGGACTTGATTTTTGTCTCTGGTCAGTGGATGAATGATCTTGAGATAGGGGAGATAGGGACTGAGCCGTTGTCATGGTCAGATCATTCCCTTCTTAGGCTTGACTTTCTAACCACCACACCTCGCCGCAGGGAGGCGGAACAGACTAGGTGGTTCCACCCCAGATGGCTGGTGCCATTGCTGGCTATTGGGGGCAAGTTACTGGCCCCCACAGAGAGGGCTCGGAAGTTTGACCACATGGGTGGAGAGTGGGGGTTGCCACCAGTTTGCTGTGCACGCGCGAATGAACAGTGCATGCCAAACACACGCTGTGCACATGTGCATCCACAGTGTTCACCAAATGCACGCTGCATGCGCATGCACAGTACACACCAAATGTGCTTCGCGCAGAAAAGGAGCCGTTTGAAAGTAAGTAGAACAGTGAGGGGAGGAACAGCTGTGCTGCCCGATTTAGATTTGCTAAAAAGCAGGATTAACTGCTTTCTAGTGAATATAAATTGTGCGGCACAACTGATTGTCGGAAATACCGGTTTGAATGAACCAGTAGCTTTTTTTTACTACCAGTTCACCCGAACCCATACGAACCGGTAGGATTTCACCCCTGGGTGGGATACAAATAATACAAATAAATAAATAACAAATAAGGAAATAATTTTACATTCCTCTTTTGAATCAAGCAATGAACCAAGGCCATCTGCAATAGCCATAAGAACTTAAAAGGATGTTGTTATTCTTTCTGTGTATATCATTGTGGCTTAGTTTCATGATCCTCTTGAGTATCATCTAACTGAAATAGTGTAAAATTAAATAAATTTTATTTAATTTGCCATGGAATTATTGTCAGTACAGTAATGAAAACTCAACAGACATTAAGCGCTACTGTGTAGAAAAAGGCAATTTTCAGGGACTTTGAATTTCTATTGGCAATGATATGAATAACTTCATCTACCAGCAACACTTCAGTGGATCAATCATTCAGTAGACTATCAAATTTTTATTGTTTTAACCACAAGTTAGGATAGAAAATGGGAAAAAGTAATAGTTGCAAAAGAGATAATATGCTTGCATGATATAAAGCATTCATAATATTTATTTTATTTTATTTTATTTTATTTGTTTGTCTAACATGTATAAGGTAACAAGTATAAGTATGAACATAAACATGAAAAAAAGGAAGTAAATTCAGATAAATGGGGACAGTAAAACAGGGACAGTAGGCACACTGGTGTGCTTATGCATGCCCCCTTTATGGACCTCTTAAGAGGTGAGGTCTATGGTAGACAGTTGAAGCTGTGAGGGTTTGAGGATGTAACAACAGAGTCGGGTAGAGCATTCCAGGGGTTGCCTATTCTGTTGCTGAAGTTGTATTTTCTGCAATCTAGTTTAGAGCGGTTTACCTTGAGTTTGTATCAATTGTTTGCCCATGTATTATTGAGGTTGAAGCTGAAGAAGTCGTTGACAGGTAAGATGTTGTAGTAGACAATTTTGTGTACTATGCTTAGATCGGACCGCAGGCGGCGCAGTTCCAGTTTGTCCAAGCCAAAATTTCAAGCTTGGTGGCATTAGGGATTCTATTGTGAGTAGAGGAGTGGAGTACTCTTCTCATGAAATATCTCTGGACCCACTCAATCGTGTTAATGTCCGATATACAGTGTGGATTCCAGGCAGATGAGCTGTATTCAAGAACTGGTCTAGCAAAGGTTTTGTATGCCCTAGTTAACAATTCAATGTTACTGGAGAAGAAGCTTTTCAAAATAAGGTTAACTACTCTTAAGGCCTTTTTGGCAATGCTGTTACAGTGAGCTCTGGGGCTTAGATCATTTGAGATAAGTACTCCTAGGTCCTTGACAGAGCGAGGGTCATCTACGAGGTCGTTTCCATCTTACATCTATTTAGTGTTCTGATTTTTTTTTGCCAATGTGTAGAACAGAGCATTTGGAGTTGAAATTTGGAGTTTCCAATTACGTGACCATTCTGACACATAGTCTAAGTCGCTTTATAGGGCAGCAGCATTGTCAGTGGTGTTAAATAATTTTACATCATTGGCAAAGAGGACACAGCTGCTTTTAATGTGATCATATAAGTCATTGATATAAAGCAGAAAGAGTGTGGGTCTTAAGACACTGCCTTGGGGGACACCGCTATTAACTGGTGCTGGATTTGATAGGGCCCTCCCTATTTTGACCATTTGCTGCCTGTTTGACAGGAACATGGCTCTCCACTTTTGCAGGGATCCGGAGATGCCGTAAGAACTAAGTTTCAGCAATAGTTTGTTGTGCACCATTGAATCAAAGGCTTTGCAGAAGTCTATGTAAATTGCATCTATTGCTCCACCCTGGTCAAGATGTGTGGTCCAAATGTTTTGCAGTGTAGGAGTTGCAGATTACAGGACAGATTTTTTCTGAAACCAAATTGCTTGTTAGAAAGCAGGTTGTTTGTTTCTAAGTGGAGGGTGATGGATTGGTTTATAATCAATTCCATGACTTTACAGGTGATGCAACACAATGAGATTGGACTATAATTTTTTACTAGACTAGGGTCTCCCTTTTTAAAAATAGGTATGACCGTGGCTAATGACCATAAGTCGGGCAGGGAGCTGCTTCTGAAAGATACCTCATAGATTGTGTTTAGAGGCTCAGCTAAGGCAGTGGCAAGCTTTTTCAAGAAGTAGGGACATAATCCATCAGGGCCAATAGATGGCTTTAGGTTGCGTAGTGCTATTTCAACGTTAACTGCTGTAAAGTCAATATGTAGTAAGTCATTACAATTTGTTATGGTGTGACAGAGAAATGGGGGGGCAGCATCCATTGCTGTCGACAGAGTGAACTGAAGAATGTATTAAAGAGGTTGGCTTTAACAGTTTCATTGTTTCAGTCTTCCCCGTTAGGCCCTTTTATGGGTGGGATAGATTTTGAGTCTTTGAGTTTGGCATTTACCGTAATTGTAGAAGGCTCAGGGAGAGTTGGAGTTTAACAACTTCTGCTTCTGTCTGCAATGGTGATTGATACATTCAGCCTTTATCTGGCAGCATAAGGTTTTGTAGCAGTTTTTAAAGTTGGCTACGTAGCTACCATGTTTCCCCGAAAATAAGACCCGGTCTTATATTTTTTTGAACCCTGAAATAAGCGCTTGGCCTTATTGCCATGCTCAAAAGGCTGATTGGGCTTATTATCAAGGGATGTCTTATTTTGGGGGAAACAGGGTAGTTTTATTTTTACGCCAAAGAGATTTTTTTTGGATTGTAGCTTTCTTATTGTTATGGGTAATTTGTTTTTATTTTTGGTTTTAACAGTTATTTTTGGTACATATAGATTAATGACTCTATTGACTTCGAACAAGAAAGTGTTATAATGGTCTTCTGCAGTATTACAAGCTGTGAACAGGAGGTGCCAATCAAGAGATGAGAGGTCGGGTGCAATGAGATCATAGTTGGCTTTTTTATAGTTATAATTTGGAGTCCCATCATTATGACCCTCTATGCAGGGACACAAGTTGAGACAAAAATGAATCATGCTGCAATCACTGTTGAAAAAAGGTTCTTTAAATTGTAGGCCATAAATCGAGTTTAAGCTATTGCAGAAGATGAGATCTAAGCAATTGTTGAGCCTAGTGTTGTTCGTTACCAATGCTCCAGCCCCAGAGTTGTAACAGCATTGTACAGAGTTGCATGTATATGTTCAGTTGAACATTTGTTTAGTGTCCAATTAATAAGAGGCAGATTGAGGTCACCAAGAAAGATAAGGGGGTGTGGGCAGGAAGCTGCCCATGTTAGTAGTGCAGTTAGCTTGTTCATATGACCAAGGTCATAATCAGGGGCTCTATAACGTATCAAGAAATGAAGTGTGTTATTTAGGGACAGTTTGGAGACAATAGTCTCAGGTAGCGAAAGTTCTTGAGTTACATTAATCTTTTTCAGACCTAGGGACTTTTTATAGAAGATAGCAACACCACCTCCTCTATGATTGTCATGGTCAGAATGGAAAACGTGATAGTCACTTACTGTAATAATGGAGTCTGGAAAGGATATATTCAACCATGTCTCGCAGACAAAAATAAGGTCAAATAGAAAAAAAAGCACACCGGGAGCCACAAAACCTGGGTGGGCATGGCCAATTCAATGTTACTCATTCCCACCCAGTCACATGACTCTTGTGATTTGAAAATAAATGCAAATCTAATCAATAAAGGCATCATAGTTAGCTCAATTATATTGTCTTGCTTACCAGTTCCTTATAAGTCATTTACATCATTCCAAAGTTAATATGTTTGATTCAAATGTAAATGTTATTAAAACAGAGCCACTGAAATCAATGGAACCTACACACTTTAACTAAATCTATTTGCAACCAAAAATGGTAAAGCAGGACTCTGAAATCATGATTGGTTGAACATAGTCTTGATGCTACTCCTCCTTGGAATAATGTAATGTTAGAGAATACTGGAAAGGTTCCATATTACACAAATAAAAAAGCAACCAACCACATTATGATTAGCATTAACAGATAGCAACTCCCTAAAACTGAATTCAATTTTGGTTGATCAGAAGGATCCATGGACTTCCTGTGACGTCCCAGCAGCTGGAGTAAGCAAGGAATTCTCTCCCGAAGCTGACAGCTCCGTTTGATGTATCTGGTGGTGGATCAAAGCCATCCCCAAGCGGGAAAAGTGAGGGGAAAGTGAGGGGAACATTCCAGCTCCGAAATAGAGTAGTGCAACCTACTGGAAGAAGCTGAGGAACTCCCCGGGGTCGATGCATCAAGAAGATGCCAGGAATGGCGTCCCAAAGCTGTGACTACATCTAAGCAGGAAACCAAGACATCCCGGTAATCACATTTAACTTGATTTGGTTTTGAAGAAAAATAAAAATAAAGGAACTTTCAAAGGCATTTCTACTACAACTTTTGATTTTGCTCGTTATATTTAAGCCAGAACTAAGAAGGGTGGCAAAAGGGTTGTGAAGGTGAAACAAAAGAGAGAGAGTGACATTGCTTTGGATAAGATCGTAAAAAGATCGTAAAAGAGGAAAGCTGGACGTTGTTATTCTCAATAAAACAATCTCCCTGCTGCTTGTAAAATTGGGTTCTTTGAAGATCAGATGAAGGAGAATACTGATTTGTTCAAGCAGTTTTGGACATTCACCCTGGAAGCTACAAGTAGGATACCATTTGCATGAGCTGTCAATTTGGAACAATCTTCTGAATGCAAAAGTCAATTTACGTTGCTCTTTGATTGTCATCTAGTGGTTAACTCTGGGATTTAATTCACAACTAGCTTGATCCTCTTTTCTCTTTGAGAAATTATTTATTGTGTTTGGCCTGATAATTATTATTATCCACGGGTTGTTATTATTATTGAGCATTTGATAAATATTAAATGAGAATTGTTAATTATTAATTGATGATTTACCTCTTAATTGTAAAACTAAAACTACAGTTTATTTGCCTTAACTAGTTGCGCTACTTATTATTTTGAAGATTATATCAAAGATAGATAGATAGACAGATAGATAGATAGACTTGTAAAGTTATTAATTGCTTATCCATCAATTGATTGTAAAACTACAGCTTATTGATTTGTTCAAGCAGTTTTGGACATTCACTCTGGAACTCCAGGGTACAAGTAGGACGCCTTATTTGTCCTAAGTAATTGCTCTTCATATTTATTATACTAAAGATAGATAGACTTTATAGTTATTGATTTCAATTCATTTTCTAATTAAAGGATTGATTAAGTAGTGTAATTATTGTTAGAGAAAACTATTTGGTTGATTAATCCATACTTTAGTAGGAAAAATTTTGAGATAAAGTAGTTTTATTACTACGAAACTGAACAATATTGACAAAGAAACATGGCAGTGCATGATTGATTGGAGAGATCTGTTAGACCTATCCAAAATGGCTACGACCATGGCAATACTTAAGAAGAAGACACTTACATCTTCCTCCTCCCCCTCTCCAATAACAATTCCACAGATGTTAAGAAAATCAGCAGAAGATGTCTCACCCTCTGGTAAATCCCCAGCCATATCCCGAGAACTGCAAGACATTCTTAAATCTATACAGGACATGGTACTTAAGAATCAAGATACATTAGTTAATAATCAAGAAAGTACTTCTAAAGTACTTGAGGAATTAAAATCAGATATGGCAACTTTAACAAATGAGACAAGGCAATTCCACACAAGATTTGAAGAGATCCAGAATACCTTAATCAATCATGAAGAGCGACTACAAACTATTGAGGTGAAAACAGCCAAAACGGATAATAGATTAGAAAAAATGGATTCTCACGACACTATGATCAATAAAAAGATGGAAAATGAGATAGTGCTGCTTGAGATGGACAGATCTGGGTATTTTCTACGTTTCCAGAATGTGATGGAGGAAAAGGAAGAATGTCTCAATAAAGTGATGGGAGAAATAATTGCGGGAATTTTAGGAAGGGATCAACTTGACGTAATGAGGGAGGTTGATGAAATTTACCACATTTACACCAGGCATCATAACCTCCCAAGAGAGATCCACATTCGTTTCTCTAAGAAGACAGTTCGGGAGGAAGTATTACAGAAAACCAGGGACCAGTCATTCACTTACAGAGGGAAGTGTATTATAGTACTACCACAACTACCAAGATGTGTGCGGGACTCTAGAAGACAATTCGACTTTCTTACAACAAATTTAAGAAAATATGGAATTCGGTATCGCTGGTTACTGCCAGAGGGGTTATCGTTTACATGGCAGAGTCAGAGGATTAGTCTTGAGACCCCACAAGACGCACAGGAATTTTACGAATCTCAATTCACTCTTTTTGATCGAGAGAGTGAAGGGGAACCAGAAAGTAGGAGTGCGGAGGATATTATACAGGAGACAAGGATGGAAAGTCAGGACGAACAGGAGAAGAAGACGAACGGAAAGGAAAAAGTTGGGGATGGACTTGAATTGCAAGTGGAAACTAGATCACGAAAACAGAAAGCCACAGGTAAGTGAGGATATGGAAGAGGGGCTGCACCTGTTTTCGGTGAATATTAATGGTCTAAACGCCCCAAATAAAAGAAAGAAAGTTTGGCTCAACCTACAAAAACAAAATTACGATTTAATTTGTCTATAAGAAACCCATATATGTAAAAACCAGCAGAGGATGTTAGTTTGTCCCAAACTTCGGAAACTGTACGTATCCCTGGCCGACCAGAAAAAATGAGGTATTGTGGTGTATGACCGCAAGGATTAGTGACTCAACAATTATACGCAGATGAAGAGGGAAGAATATTGTGTTTGGAGATTAAAATAGGTCTAAAACTGGCTCCACTAGTAATTATCTACGCCTCCAATACTGATCAAAAAATTTTTTTAAAAAAAATTGTATAAGCAGATAGCTGATCTCGATTATGAAAATGTATGTATTTTGGGAGATTTTAATGCAATCTCCAATGTAGGTAAGGATTATGAACCAGGGAGGGGATCCCAAAAATATGCAAAAGGACAGAGAAAAACACTACCAAAAACTTGGGAAAAATTGGCAACTGAAGTAGGACTGTCAGATGTATGGCGAGAGATCTACACCCTAAAGAAAAACAATATACTTACTTCTCCCGCAGGCATCGGTCGTGGTCACGGATTGACATGTTTTGGTCAACATCAGAGATTAAAGAAATGATTAAAGAATTGGAGATAGGTACAAATGTATGGGCAGACCACCATCCTATAATAATCAAATTAATCAAATAATCAATTACAATTTTTTTTTATGGAAAACAAAAGAGAGGATATTTCTTTACAAAATACTTGGGACACTGCTAAGGCCGTAGTGCGAGGATTGGCAATAAAATACTCAGCCCGCAAGTGGAAAGAAGAAAGGACAAAGAGGGTGGAGCTAATATCAGAGTTAGAAAAAGTGGAAGAGGTGTTGCGATTAGACCCACGAAATCTTAAATCCAAAGAGAAAATAGAATTAATTAGACACGAGATACCATTTTTTATTGAAAAGTTTTAAAATGTTTTACCAACAGATTTTTTCCCCCTCCTCCCCCCACCCATTCCCTTCTCCCTCCCTCCCCCCCCCCAACTTTCCAGAGAAAAATGCAGGGTATTGCATTTAACAAACATAATCTAATATAAACAAACTAACTATAAGCTCTTTTTTTTTTTTAATTTGATTTATATGCCGCCCTTCTCCGGAGACTCAGGGCAGCTTACAATGCATTAAGCAATAGCCTTCATACTTTTGTATATTTATACAAAGTCAGCTTATTGCCCCCACAAACTGGGTCCCCATTTCACCTACCTTAGAAAGGATGGAAGGCTGAGTCAACCTTGAGCCTTGGAGAGATTCGAACCAGCAGTAATTGCAGGCAGCTGTGTTAATAACAGGGTGCTTAGACCACTGTACTATCAAGGCTCTTAACTCCCCCTTACTCTTTAACTCTGTCACATATAAATGTCATACCTGCTCAACATACTCCCCCTAGCCTGGCATCTCAAGGGTTAACTCATGCAACTCTAGTCCCCTCCCCTTCCCCAGGGTACTCCTTACCTGACGCTCTGCCCCTAGGGTACTTAAGGTCGTCCCATGCTGCTCCCGTTGTTGTTGCTGATACCTGCAAAGAGAAACATCTGTAAATAAAGGATGATCTGTTTTAAACCAGAATAGTGTCTTTGTATGTTATTGGGTCCTTCCTCGATCCTTCACAACAAGATGGTAGCAGAGGATGGTTTAATGGACCAATAACGAGAAGACATGCCCAGAAAACAAGTACCTGCTGAAGAAAAGAAGAAACCACACACGAGATCCGATACAAAAAGGATGGAGGAGCAACATCCCCAGGATGGCGATTCCCCGGTGGGGATACCTGAAAGACCCAAAAACAAGATGGACCCCAAGATCTCCGCTTCTGAGGACGAAGAGGGGGTCGAAAGTCTAAGCGACAAGGAAGCCGATCACCCAGACCGCAATAAGTTCAGACGCGAGATACTGAGCCTACTGGGATCGACTGCAGCCGACGAAGACCTCGTAACCAAGATCCGGAAACTGTTCCAGGACCGCGAGGCAGCCAAAGACGACAGCGATCGCTCGACGAAGCCAAGAGACACCTGCCTGGTAAGCGATCCTCCCCAAATCGAGTCCCACGCCGAAACCAAGGGCATCGATGCCATGCCAAATTTCGAACAGTGGCCATCTTTGACCACATGGTCCGCCAAGATGGCCGACCACCAGCCAACCAAAACTAAAGATTCAAGATGGCCGGCGCAAAAAAACTGCAGCCCCCAAAGCAGCGAAGAAGGGGGTAGCTCAGGGGGCGAAGAAACTGGGTCGGACACCGTGACATCCCCAAATGATCGGCAGATAGAAGAGGCCATAAAGACTCTCACTGCCACGTTTGGGCCGCAACTGGAAATACAAAGAAAACCAAGCAAGACAGCAAAGGAGGCGAGGGGCAGAAAGAGGAGACCACCGACCACCCGATCGAGGAACACGGACACCGACGACAGCCCAGCGATGCTGCAGCGCATCTCGAGAACCCAACAATGCACACGAACGAAGCTGAGCGCACCGCAACGTGAGGAATGGAGCCAACACTCACCGCCACCATGAGCACACCCAAGAGGACCAAGCCATCATCACGGCGAGGGAGCAACTCCTCCGACGTCTCCGGACCGTCGCTGGACACTCGGAGGCAGAGCGGAGGCCTGCGCAACCAGGAGAGGCCTCTCCACCGGAGCAGCTACAGCAGGATCCTTCGCCGACAACTCCATGGCTAGAATGGACTTCGTGCATGCGCAGAACAGCCTATGGAGAGAAGAAGAAAAAAAACGCAAGGAGGGACTTTTAAATTGCCAACAAGCATACCCATGCCATATTGCGGATACCCACATGTTCAACACCAAGGACAGACACCTGCTGTAAGTAATGTGAACTATAACACAGGGAATTTAGCTAAAGACTTTCCAAAGTTAAAAATGAATGGATCTAATCTGCTGGAGTGGTACCAACAACTCCAGGTAGCATTTTTGAGGGAAAATGTATTGTTGTTTATAACTAACCCCCCAGAGAAGCCTTGGACCCTTGAGCAGAATTTCATGCATCACAGGGCATTCTACCTACTAATTTCCAGCATTTCACCACCCATGTACCCCAGCATTGAGCATTATTTAACTGTATCAGAGTTGACACAAAAGATGTTCAGGCTTTTCTACAGCGAAAGCGTAGCTACCACAACTAGGGTTTCCAAGGATTTCTATTCCGCCAGAATAAGGCCCGGGGTCCCCATGGGAGAACACATTTTGGAACTAAATGCTATCAGGGCAGAGCTACACCTAAGGGGGGAGGTTGTGTCAGAACAAACCATGAAGAGCATGATAATCAACTCTCTAGACCCCACCTGGGACACATTCATTGCACACCTAGACACCCACAGCCTAGGCCAACTGTCCATAGAAAGACTATCTAACAAACTAATAGCAGAAGACAACCTGAGAAAGAGTCGCCAGCCAACACGTAGGGAACACAGACAAACAAAAAGAGTAGCGTTCCAAGACGGACCACAGGACCCAACAGAATGCTATAGTTGTGGGTCCAGAGATCATTATAAGTGAGATTGCCCCAGAAACTTTAGGGAGAGAGATAGACGTGAGTACCGGAACAAATACCCAGATAGACGCCCGCCAGATAATAGGCATAGGCGCAGGGACTCCCCAATCCCAAGGGACAGAAGGGGGAATAGGGACAGCTCCAGGGACAGCAGAACTGGTTCAATGTATGGGATAGGGGGGCATTCACAAACCCCAAAGTTAGATCAAGATGACACCATGTGGCTCATCGACTCTGGGCCCACCAATCACACCACCTATGACAAAAGGCTACTCTCCTCATTCACAGAGGAGAACTTTCTAATCAAGGTAGCCAACCAAAGTGAGGTACAGGTGACAGGAAAAGGGGACGTGACTCTTCCAGGGATAGGGAAGATAGAGGGGGTGCTGCTAGTCCCAGAAATACCCCACAACATCTTAGCACTGCTGAAACTTAGCAAGGAGTCAGGAATAGAAATATTATTCAAAGGTGAGGAGGCCCTCATGAACAAATACAACGAGAACATAGGAAAAGTCATAGTCAGAAAGGGGTTACCTTACCTACATTTAGAAGGCACTAACACTCTCAGCGTTAACACCAGCGTAGGAGCAGAAACAGACAAGACCACCTGCACGCGCAACATAGGGAAGATCACCACAGGGAAACCCATTCACGATGATTGCGCTCACCTACTGCACCGCAGACTAGGGCATGCCAGCTTCCCAGTCATACAAAAGATGACTGATTGTACCGAAGGCATCAAAATAAAAAACTGTGAAACTTACCTCGACTGCTCAGTGTGTAAGTGTTCAAAACTCAAGGTCACACCCAAACCCAAGAGGGCAACACGCACCACCGATCACGCATTTGATTTAGTACACATGGACCTAGTGGGGCCCCTAAGGCCATCAGTAAAATACGGCAAAAGATTTTTCCTCACCATAGTAGACGACTACAGTCCCTATGGCTTTGTCTACACTTTGAAACACAAAAGTGAAACATATCAGAAGTTCACGGAGTTCTACAAAAGAGTAGAGGTCCAAAATAACTCCAGAATAAAACAAATAATGACTGACAGGGGGTCAGAATTTCTGTCCAGGGACTTCTCACACTGGCTAAGGTCAAAGGGCATCCTACACTTTACTTCCTCTCCGTTCTCGGCCTTCCAAAATGGCGTCGTAGAACGAAGGAACTCCACCCTACAAACCATGGTGAGGTGCGCCCTAGAAGACACCAGGCTTAGCCAATACTTCTGGTCCGAAGCCCTAGTGTACTCCAACTATACCCTCAATAGGCTATGGTCCAGCATGATCAATAAAACACCCTACAAGTTAATGTATGGCAAGAAGCCAAAAATAGCACACCTGCACGTATTTGGAGTCACCGCCGATGTGCACATCCCCAAGCAGCTGCGCCGCAAGGGAGACAAGGTGTCCAAAAGGTTAAGATTTATGGGCTACAAGCCAGGGACCAAAGGGTTTAGATTTATAGATAACAACAACCAATTCATCATATCCAGGACAGCTACATTCCATGAGCAGACCAACTAGTCCAGAATACACCTGAACGAAATATACCACAGGCAAGAGACACCTCACGACACCCAAGGCCAAGACAACACGAGCACACACGATAACACACACAAGGAGGGGGGCAAACCCAAATGCCAGAGGGTCAAAATCAACGAGTGGAAAGAAGGCCATCCCAAGTTGAAGGTAGACTCACTCACTCAAAAGGAAGCAAGATATCTGCATGATGCCGAGTCCTCCCCCAAAAGGCCAGTCAGAGCTACCAGGAACCAAATGCCCAAGAGACTCGAGGATTATGTGATGCACTTACATCCTAGCCCCATCATGCCAAACTCTTGACGAGGTGATCAAACTCCCCAAGGAAGAGAGGTCCAAATGGGAAGCTGCCATGGAGAAGGAGATGGACAGTCTCAAGGAGCTGAATATATTCACACCTGCCAAGGTACCAGAGGGCAAAAACCCCATAGGGACCAGATGGATATTCAAGATCAAAACACTAGAAGGCGGCAAGGCTTTATACAAAGCACGACTGGTAGTCCAGGGGTTCGTCCAAAGGTACCCAGAGGACTACACCAAGACCTACTTCCCAATGGTGAGGGCCGAAAGTGTCAAGAGCGCCTTAGTCGTTGCATCCATCTTAGGCCTGGAAGTACATCAATTCGATGTACAAACCGCCTACCTGCACATCAAGCTGGACAAAGAGATCTACGTTAAGGCCCCTCCCAGCAAAGACACGCACAAAGGAGACACATGGGTGCTCAACAAAAGCCTATACGGCCTAAAACAATCCGGAAAGCGATGGTACGAGTGCCTGGTTAAGGAACTTGAGTTTTTAGGGTTCAAAGCAACACCCGCAGACAACTGCTTCTTCACCAGGAAAAGCAACGACTCTCCAGAGTACGTACTCATCTACATAGATGACATCCTCTACATCGGCAAGCACAAGAGGGATTGCGGCACTAGGGAAAGTAAGTAAATACCTGGGCGTACAGATCGATCAAATGCCCAAGGGGTTTCGCCTATCACAAAAGGAGAAAATCACAGAACTACTCCACAAGTGCAACATGGCCGAAGCCAAACCGAGCGACACACCCATGCAAGTAGACTTCTTGAAGAACATGTACAGTGAGGCCCCAGAGTTCAAGGACAACACGCTATACAGATCCACCATCAGATCCCTCCTGTACATCGTCAACTGGACCCAGCCGACATCGCCTTGCCAGTGAATTTGTTATCCAGACATGTGAGTAACTCGACTACCTACCACTGGGAAGCTATCAAGAGGGTACTCAGGTACCTGAAGCATAGCTCGGAAGCCTACCTGCGGCTAGAACCGAATGCAACCAAACAACCAACACTCACCTGCTATGCGGATGCCGACTGGGCCGGGGATGCAAAAAGCAGAAAAAGCACATCAGGATACATGTTTTTTCTAAACGACAGCCCTGTACATTGGTACACGGGCAAGCAGAATTTGGTGGCAATATCCACCACCGAAGCTGAATACATATGCCTGTCCAAAGCTGCCAATAATCTAACATAGTTTGACAACCTACTCTCCAGCATCTGGACTGAACCCGCATATTCAATAACCATCTATGAAGACAATAAGGCCGCCATTGATATATCCATGGCAGATGCAGTAGGACAGAGGTCTAGACACATAGACATCAAACATAAACACGTAAGACAACTCTCCAAGGTAGGGTTCATCAGCACCATACACTGTGACACCAAAGAACAAACAGCTGATATACTCACCAAGCCATTGCAATCTAAGCAACACTCTTACCTAATATACAAACTAGGCGTTCACTTTAACAGCATTCAACTACAGCAAGCCATACACTCGCAGGTTAGACATTTAGAGGGGGATTTGTCACATATAAATGTCATACCTGCTCAACATACTCCCCCTAGCCTGGCATCTCAAGGGTTAACTCATGCAGCTCTGGTCCCCTCCCCTTCCCCAGGGTACTTCTTACCTGAAGTTCCGCCCCTAGGGTACTTAAGGTCGTCCCACACGGCTCCCGTTGTTGTTGTTGCTGATACCTGCAAAGAGAAACATCTGTAAATAAAGGATGATCTGTTTTAAACCAAAATAGTGTCTTTGTATGTTATTGGGTCCTTCCTCGATCCTTCACAACAAACTCCCCCATAGGTACCAAAATGTCAGAATAAGAAGAAAAATCATCTAAATATTTCATTCATAAGCTATTTGCAACTTTTTAGTCCCATATTTGTTTTGTATATAGTCAATCCATCTTCTCCATTCCAGTACATATCTTTCATTCGAATGATCCTTCAAATCTGCAGAGATTTTAGCCATCTCCGCCAAGTTAGCTACTTTTAATGTCCATTCTTCAATAGTAGGTAATTCTTCCTTCTTCCAATATTGCGCCACCAAAAGTCTGGCTGCAGTTATTAAATTCAGAATCAGATTAGTCTCTATAACTGTACGATCTACAGTTATGCCCAATAAAAACAACTGTGGAGTAAATTTTATCTTCCTTTTAAGAATATTTTGTATAATCCACCATATCTTAATCCAAAATGCCTTAATTTTCTTACATGTCCACAATATATGAAAATACGTTGCATCATCACATTTACATCTCCAACACGTAGATTGTAAATTCAGGTACATACAAGCTAACTTTTTGGGATCTAAATGCCATCTATAAAACATTTTGTAGAAATTTTCTCTCAGGTTTTGGGCTTGAGTAAATTTTACATTTCTAACCCATATTTTCTCCCATACATCCATGGTTATTGATTCCCCAAAGTTTTGCGCCCATTTTATCATACAATCCTTCACTAACTCAGTTTCTGAATCTATTTCTATCAGTGCATTATACAGCCTTTTAATATGCATTGGACTTTAATCCCTAATTTGTTTTACTAAATTTTCTTCATTTTGCAAAATACCAATTTTCTGATCTTCTTTCCATCTAGTATACAACTGTCCATACTGAAACCAAGTTTGAATTTTCCTTTCTTCCTTTAATACCTCTAAAGACTTTAATTGCAATGTGCCTCTTTCCAAGATAAGAAGCTCTTTATAAGTAATCACATCTTGTTTCTGTTCCACACTTATATTCTCTATCATATGTCTAGGTATTGTCGATATAGGTAATTTATTATTTAATTTATATTGATACTTTTTCCATACACGTAATAATGCATTTCTTAATATATGACTTTTAAAATTCTTATCCACCTTTTTATCATATAGTAAATATGCATGCTATCCAAATAACAAATCATATCCTTCAGTATTCAATATTTTCTCTTCTGTTGAGTTAATCCAATCACTGATTATTGAGAGCACAGCTGCCTCGTAATACAATCTTAAATTAGGCATATTGGTATCATTTGGAAAAGAAATAAGAACTTTGGTAAAATATTCATCTTCACTGCAGCTATCCTTCCCAGCAGTGATAATTGCAATTTTTTCCAATTTTCCATATCTTTCTGTATTTTTTGCCACAACAATTCATAGTTATACTTATATAGTTTCGCATTGGATGTCGTAATATACACCCCTAAATACTTAACCTTCTTTACTGATTCAAATCCTGTTATTCTTTCTATTTCTTCTTTTTGACTTGTAACCATATTTTTAACTATTATCTTCGTTTTCCCTGCATTAATTTTAAATCCAGATACTTGTCCATATTGATTAATTATATCCATTAAACCTGTAACCGATTTTATTGGTTGGGTCAAGGTCACAACCAGGTCATCTGCAAATGCTTGTACCCTATAATCCTCATGCCTAATTTTAATTCCCCTTATTTTATCTGAGCCACGTATTTTATTCAACAAAACTTCCAGAATAAACAATAATGGAGATAAAGGACATCCTTGTCTTGTTCCCTTTTCTATATTGAAAGTTTACGTTAAACTACCATTAATTATTACTTGTGCCGTTTGTTGCTGGTATATTGCCTTAATAGATTGTATAAAATACTCTCCAAACTGCATCTTTTCAATTATTTTCAATAAAAAATTCCAATTCAATCGATCAAATGCTTTCTCCGCATCTAAGAATATAAGCACCGCAGAGACCTGGTTGTTTTTTCCCAAATATTCCAATATATTAACTATTTGTCTTACATTACTCTTCATATATCACCTATTAATAAAACTGGTTTGATCATTGTGAATCATTTGTTGCATAACTGGCATCAACCTATTTGCCAATATTTTAGTAAAGATCTTATAATCTGTATTTAACAGTGATATAGGCCTGTAGTTTTTTGGTTTAGTGTGGTCTTGATCCTCCTTCGGGATCAAGGAAATAAATGCTGTTCTCCAAGAAGGAGGCACTTGTCCTCTGGTTTGTATTTTATTAAATAGTTCTTTAAGTGGTTCCACCATTTCTGCCTGCAAATTTTTATAATAAACCGCTGTCAGTCCATCGGTCCCTGGGGCTTTTCCCACCTTCAGTTGCTTAATTGCTAGAACAATTTCTTCAACAGTTATCAATTGATTCAAACCTTCCCTTTGCTCTTCTGAAATTATAGAAATATTCTCTCTCTGTAAATATTTGTCTATATCTGTACCTTGAATCTTATCACTAGTATACAACTTCGTATAGAATTCTGAAAATGCTTTTTTAATCATATTTTGCTGATACACCTCTTTACCCTTATATTCTATTTTCTCTATCGTACGTAGCTTTTGTTTTTTCCTAAGCAAATATGCCAACCATCTGCCTGGTTTGTTTGCATTACAAAAAGAATTATGTTTGACATATTGCAAATTAGTTGCCACCTGATCTGCCATCAACATATTAAATTGCCCTCGCAAAAAATTAATTGCTTCTTTTGTTTTCTTGTCAGTTGGGTTTAAAATTAATACTTGCTCTTTATTTTTTATTTCTTCTTCTAGCTCCTTCCATTTCCTTTCCTATTTATGTCTATATTTATTATTCATGTATATTAGAATACCTCTCATATATGCTTTACTTGCATCCCAAACCATCTCCATAGGTGTACCTTTATGCATATTCATAACAAAAAATTATTTCATAAATTGTTTGCATTCTTTCACATTTCCTCATATCTAAACAAATTTTCGTTCAGCCCCTAGGACTTCCTGGGTCCCTTTTCATATTCTAATTCCATCCAAACCAGACTATGATCTGTTAATGTTCTTGGACATATTTTCGTTTTCTTCACGCTAGAAAGAAAATCATTAGAAATTAATATAAAGTCAATCCTAGAAAATGACTGATGTCTATAAGAAAAAAAGGTAAAATCTTTCTCTTCTCCATTCCTCTCATGCCAAATATCTCTCAGCTCCATATCCTCCATCATATCAAAAAAGGATTTAGGCAATCTGGCACATGTTTGGATATTTTGCAGAGATCTCTTTTTGTCCTTCTTAATATCCATAACTCCATTCCAATCTCCCATCATTATATGTGTTTTGTAATCCCAATGTGTTAATTTAGCATGTAAAGTCTTATAGAAACTTTCTTGTTGCTGATTTGGTGCATATATTCCAATTAATATTTTTTTCCCTTCTATTAAAATTTCAATTGCAATATATCTTCCTTGCACATCTGCTTCAATTAATTTAGCTGTTAAACCTTTTTTTAGGTATATAACTATACCATTTTTCTTTTCCGGTGCAGAAGCTACAAAATGTGTCCCCAACCTTGCGTTTATTAAATATTTTTGATCTTGCATTCTAATATGTGTCTCTTGTAAGCATATAGTGTCATTTTTATACTGCTTCAGGTAATGAAATATTTTCCTCCTCTTTTGCGGTGAATTTAATCCATTGACATTCCAAGTTAAAAATTTACTTGCCAACTTTGGCAATTTGAAGCTTTTCAAGCATTAGCTGAAGGTCATCTTTCACTTTGATCTTCGGCCTTGCCCCTCCCACTGCTTCTGATTTTGTAGTTTCTTGTGCTTTCATCTGGGCTTGCTGCACCTTTAATTCCTCTTGGTGCTTCGTTGCTGCCCGAGTCTGTCTTTGGTCCTTTGGTTCCTCTATTTTGCTAAATAATTCCACGTCCTGGGCAGAACTCATAAATTGTAGTAAATCTTCTTCAACAATCGAGGCCCCTCCTTGAGCCTGTATCTGAGCCTGCATAGTTTCTTTCACTCCCTTTCTTGCTCCCTCTGTTTCCTTTCTTCTTCTGATTTCTGGAGAAAATGAACCGCCAGCCTTTAATACATTAAAATGAAAATCTCTTACCTTCCATACTGTATTGAGACGAAATCTCTGTCCTGAATAATCCACCACCAATCCAGATGGAATCTCCCATCTATACTGTATCTGACGCTTTCTAAGTTCATCCACCAAAAAAGCACGAGATATCATTAATAGACCAAAAGGAGTTGGCAGACAAAATTAGGAAAAGCAAACAAAGACAATTTGAACATGCGAACAAAGCTGGGAAATGGTTAAGTTATAGACTAAAGAAAGAGGCAGAAGCAAGAAAAATAGAATACCTACAGGATAAAAATGGAAATTTGGCAGTTGATAGGGATCAAAAAGTAAAAATAGCCCAGGAATTTTACAGTGCCCTATATGGAGAAGAAAGATGTCAAGAAAATAAACTTGGGGAATATCTCCAGAAACTTCAATTGGAACCGATCCCCGACTCTTTTAAACACACTTTAAATAAAGAGATTACTATTGGCGAAATTGAAACAGCTATTAAGAAGCAAGCGGGGGGAAAGACCCCTGGGCCTGATGGTCTCCCAAGTGAACTATACAAAAGTATTATTGACTTACTGAGTCCTCAACTAAAGGAGGTATTTAACGAGGCCTTAACAGATGCCAAGATACTCAATCCTGGAGAGAAGCTTATATTTCATTGATCTCAAAGCCCAACTCGGACCAATCACTAATTCAGAACTACAGACCAATCTCGCTCTTAAATGTCGATTATAAGGTCTTTACAACAGTACTAGCAGAAAGACTCAAAATATTTCTTTCCCACTTCATCCATCAGGACCAAAATGGCTTTCTACCTTATAGACAACTTCGAGATAACGTAACAGTAATTTTAAATGCAATGGAGTATTATGAAAGGTATTCAGACAAAGATATGGCAATGATATTCATAGATGCCCAAAAGGCCTTTGATAGGGTCAACTGGAGTTTTATTACACAACAATTAAAAATTATGGAATTTGGCTCTAAATTTATAAATGCAATTCAGACTATGTATACTAAACTGTTCAGGATTTAAAATGAGGGTTTCTGCTACCAATAGACCGTGGTCTGATACGCAGACAAATGCATCAGCAAGAAATTGATTGAGCAGTCTAGAGAAACTATTTGGTTTAATAAAAACATATATAAACAAAACCTACAAAGAGGCATCAACAGCCTGCAAAGTTCTCCTCTTAGCAAAGTCCATTTAGCTCTTGTTCTTCTTCCCAAGCAAGGGAGGCATCCAGCGTCCTTCAGCAGCCTTCTCAGGAACAAGGTAATGATTCAGCTCTTATAACGACTTCAGCTCATAGTGACTTCAGCTGCTCAGCTCTCCGCTGGAGAGTCTCTGCTGGTTTCTCTCTGGGCTCTCTCTGAGTCTCTAGAACAAGTCTGTTCCTGCAGCTACTTATATACACCTTTCTGACCGTTGAAAAGTGCAGGAAACTCAGAGCCAGGAAGCTGTGCTCTGATTGGTCCATTCAAAACAGTTCACCAAACAATCAATTAGTTGCAGCAAACATGCTGAGAGGTTTTTACATCTAACATAAACAGTCGGCTAGGTTGCTATTTAATGGAACAATCTCCAATGAGATTAAAATCACCAAAGGTATTAGACAGGGTTGCCCTCTCTCACCGTTATTATTTGTTTAAAAATTAACAAAGATAAAACTAAAATGATATCCAAAAACTTAACAGAGGATCAAAAAAAAAAGGTGCAGGAAGCTATGGGACTTAAATTTACTAAGAAGGTAAAATATCTAGGGATTTGGATGACAAACAAATGCTCTAATTTTAAAGAGACCAATTACTTCAAACTATTGGCTGATACAGTAGAGGACCTAGATAGATGGAAGAATATACAGCTTTCACTTTTGGGCAGGGTTGCTGCAATCAAAGCCCATATTCTCCCACAGTGGATTTTTCTATTTCAAACGGCTCCTGTAAATTTGGATAAAAATTTCTTTAGAAAATTGGAACAGGCAATAAGCAAATTTATCTGGCAAGGGAAAAAACCACGAATTAAGAGAAAAATGTTATAGGAACACAAAACGAGGGGGGGCTTGGGACTCCCAAATTGGGAATTATATTACCAAGCCTCGTCCCTTCTTTGGATAAGAGACTGGGTATCCCTTTCGAGGAAACGCATATTAACGATTGAGGGATTTGATCTTCACCAAGGCTGGCACTCAGCTTTGTGGGCACAACAAGGAAAACAATCTAAATATTTTACTAACCACTATATTAGAAGAATTTTAATAAAAATATGGGAAAAAGTGAAGAAACAAACTTATACCCAAGTTCCTAAATGGGTGGTCCCACTGGAGATAGCAACCTACCCGACGGTTTATAATATAAAAAGAAATTGGACCTACAACATCCTGATGGATTGAGGAGGGAACTTAATATCAAGAAAGGAACTTCAAGTAAAAGGAATAGATATAGATTGGTGGTCATATGCCCAAATTCAAGCTAGATTCAGAAAAGACAAACAAGAGCATGGTATTTACCAAACGACACAACCATTAGACAGACTCCTTCTGGGTGTTGAAACAAAATTTATATCTAAGACCTATAATCTTTTGTTATCAAATTATACAGCTGAGGAGATAGTAAAAGATACGATGATTGCCTGGGGAAGAAACTTAGGAAGACTGATACAACTTGAAGAATGGCAGGGAATATGGAATAGATCAATGAAATTGACATTATCAGTGGCATTTAAGGAGAACTTTTATAAAATGATCTATAGGTGGTACCTCCCACCAGATAGGATAGCTAAAATGTTCCCTGGATCCTCAGATAAATGTTGGAAGTGCAATTCGGCCAGGGGTACTTTCTTTCATCAGTGGTGGACCTGCCCTCAGATCAGGAAATTTTGGGAAAAGATTCAAAAATGGTTGAATGAGATAATAGGTGCAAGTTTCCCCCAACTCCAGATTCTTACTTACTTGGAATCAAACTAAAAGATGTGGGCAAACAAGACTGGCATTTATTCATCCATATTACAACAGCTGCGAGAATGGCACTTGCCCAATATTGGAAAAATGTAAATACACCATCAGATCAATTTATAATAAACAAGATATTGAATTGTGCCAAACTGGACAAATTAACGTATATCTTAAGACAAAAAAGAATAGATCTATTACAGCAATTGGGAACACTGCTATTTATGGTTAAGGAAGAGGACAAATATAGAATAAATAACATAGTATTAAATATATATTTAATTATAATGAGATAGCGTTTAGTATTTAAAATAGTCAACGCTAATTGAACAAAAGGATTTACCGGGATGTAACTATGAATAAGTATTTGGGGGTTCGATACAACCCCCAGTTTGTCCTTCTCTGTGGTTGTCTTTATGTGTTGTGTTGTATACCCATATATAACTTATATATGGGTATACAAAAATTACACTATATGTTTTTTTTTCTGTAAATAATTAATAAAGATCTATTTTAAAAAAAGAAGGATCCATGAATGTAGCTTTCTTACTGATAATATGGAAGTGGTTTGCAAAAGCTGTCTTCCAATTTTTTTTTCCCTAATTCTCAATCCAGCCTAACAGGTTTAGTGGCCATCCATCCAAGTACTAACCAGATCTGACTTTGCTTTGGGGTTCTGTTGTTATTGTCATTTTAAAATCATCATAGGTCAGCTGGGTGCTGTTATCTAAACTGGGAATTATGTGTTAACTAGATCAGTTTTTCTGTGGTTTGAAGAGCTTTCTTAAGTAAAATTCTTATAACATCATATTTTTAATACTTTATTTCTGTTTTGGGAGTGATGTTCCATCTGATTCTAGAGTTGTCCTTCATTATTCTTATCTTACTTGCTATCTGCTGATTCCCTTCAAGGAAAGTAAGTATAATTGATCTTAGGGGCAATACCATGATGAAGGAAGGTTGTAAATTTCACATTTGAATACTCCCACAATGTTAATACAATGCTACATATATGAAATTGAAGACAGTTCAATTCTTTCGTAGACTCTGAATTTTAGTTTCCAGTTACATGAATAGTAGGTGTGCAGTGTTCTTACACATTCACAATTTTGTAGAGTTCAAGGTAGAATTGGGTTAGGAAGTTTTCTGTAAATTGAAGTGTTTATTTCGTCTGATTTCGCTTAGATGTTTTTCAATGCTGGTACATTAGTTGATACATTTGCTGTTTTATTGTACTATACTAATATAGCATTTTATTTTTACAGATTTCTTATAAACTCAAAGGATTTCAAAATCTAGTTGACTGTAGCACATTGTCCAGAAATATTACCCCATTTAATGACAATAGGCCTTTTGAATTGAAATCCAATTCATTATTTCTCATACAATAGGAGGAGGAGGAGGAGGAGGAGGAGGAGGAGGAGGAGGAGGAGGAGGAGGAGGAGGAGGAGGAGAGTCAAATTTAGAAGGAAGATAAAAAGGAATTTTATATAGTAATTTTAATAATATGCTCTCTACTTTATCTATTAAGATTATACATACATAAATGTCAAAGGGTTTCCTGATTTTGAAGAAACTTTGATCTGAATCAGTGTTGAACTTAACTAATGGACAATAAAATCTAAGATTGATTGAAAGGATATTGAAGTACTAATAGTACCTGTCTAAGCCAATGTGCAATTTATTTAAAGAAATGCAGCAGTGATTGTTACACTGATACAAAAGGGGATGGTTCACATAAGCAGAAATTACTAGTCTGACAATTGTAGAAGTCTCCCTGCAGCCCTATTATTAAGTATTTGTATGATGTGAGTGCTGTACTTGTAGAGTAATCAACATATCCCTGCATCTCTTTGAGACAGGATGTTTGCCCTTCACCTACCCATTTGTTATATACTTCTCAGACATATACTGCTATAGTTGTGTGATTTACAACACAACTTCAGCTCGAACACATGGAAATCCAGCCCTAAAAGTTGTATCTTTAGAGAAGACTCTTTTCCAGAAGTTTACTTTCCCTTTCTTAAGAAACAGGTACACACGAGTTCCTTGCAGGCTGTTCTATGGGTTAAAGTGTTCCTCAATCTAGATAAAAAGACTACAGTAGATCAATTCCCAATTCTTTAATTAATTAATCTTAAAGATTAAAGTTTCTGATAAATTAATATAGCCTATGTGATAAATCTATGCTATACTTTGATTTGTCTTTAAATTGCAACTGTCAATTTCTGATATTTTTGGCTGCATTATTTATTTATTATTTATTTATTAGTCACATTTCTATGCCACCAAACTCCGTAGGAATTCTGGGGGGCTTACATCAAAAACAATGCAAACAATATCCTGCAAAAAAATTTTAAAAGAAAACATTAGAAACCCATACACTCCATTCCATGGCCGGGTGTCGCAAGATCTCCGTAGCATGATCAACGGCCCCAGGTCTGCCAGAAAAGCCAAGTCTTCACCGCTTTCCAGAAGGCCAATAGGGTGGGGATGGTGCGGACCTCAGGAGGTAATTGGTTCCAGAGAGCCGGAGCAGCCACAGAGAAGGCCCTCCCCACACAGGCCCGCCAACCGACATTGTTTAGCTGATGGGACCCAGAGGAGATCAGCTCTGTGGGATCTTACCGGTCACTGGGAGCTATGCGGTAGAAGGTGGTCTCGAAGATAACCTGGCCCTGAGCCATGTAGGGCTTTAAAGGTAATAACCAACACCTTAAATTGCATCCAGAGACCGATAGGGAGCCAGTGCAGCTGCTTGGGAATTAGGGAATGGAACAGATTCTCTGCCAGCCAGTTCCAGCTTGGGTCCAAGGGTGTTGTGCTCCGAGAGTGATTTGTTATCTGCCTAGCACCTCAGCATTCTCAAAACATCCTTGCAGGATCATATTGGCTGCCGGTGGACTAGTCAGGGTGGTGGGGGGGGGGGAGGTTTGGGGAAATGAAAGAATTGCTTTGTGCTTGGCATGGGACCTTCAGATTCTGACTGACTTTACTGCAACCACTTTATCTCAGTAAAAGTTCTTTTGATTCAATTCAATGGAGTCAAGAGTCATGCTTTCCTGAGGGACCAGCTGGGGCAGTTTCTTACATTAGGTGGAATCTGTAAATTTGGCCAATCCAGAGAGGCACACAGCCCTACCGTGGGAACAGTACACATGATGTCAGCCCAAGGCAATGACCAGGAGGAAGCTGAATTCTGAAGGGAAGTATCATCCAGGCCTCCCCCCAGGCTGGATTTCTCCAAATGGATGGAGGAGGTCAGGAGTCTGGGAGACTCGTGGAGACTCAGGTGGTCTATTGGAGTCAGGAAGAAGGAAGACTGGGAAGGAAAAACCATAGAAGTGACCCTCAATCAAGTCAGCCATGGTGGCCAACAACAAGAGTGGCAGCCAGAGCTGCAGGAGCTTGAGGAGGAAGGCAGAGAATCTGACCATGCTGACCTACTGATGAAGCAAGCTATGTGGTTCATGATGAACACCTTCCAACCCTGAAGGCACGTGAAACCCATGCCATGGCTGCCACCAGCGAGGCCCAACAGGCACAGGAGAGGGACAAGTGGCTGTGCTAGATATCACGGCAGGAACTTCAATGACCTTAGATGCATCTGCCACAGGCAGAGGACCAAGGGGGGCCACCAGAGCTGTTGCCCTGGTGGGACCTGGCTAGGCAAACGGAAAGAGTTGGTAGACCCCACCCCTGAGCATGAAATTTGACAGTGACCTCCAACAACTGGGATTCTTTCTGGCCATATCCTGACATACCTGCAAGAGTACTGTCAGAAATTCCCACTGAAGGTGCCAAAGTGAGGAGTGCCTCCCTGGTACTAGAGGGAGCCACAGCCCGCTGGATGGTGACATTTCACAATGCGAATGCACCTGAGCTGAGAAACTTTGATCAGTTCATGACAGCACTTTGTCAGCAGTTCAAAGACTCCCTAGCTGACTGTAAAGCCAGGGACTGCATCAAAACCATGTGCCGAGGCCTCAGAGTGGTGGCTGAATACACAGAAGAGTTTTGTGATCTGGCATGCCGACTCAATGATTGGACGGAGGACATCCTCATCAGCTGTTTCAAGGATGGAGTGAACAATGATTTGTACAATGCCTGTGTCTCAAGGGGAACT
Source organism: Pituophis catenifer annectens (assembly GCF_029215685.1). Classification (NCBI taxonomy): domain Eukaryota; kingdom Metazoa; phylum Chordata; class Lepidosauria; order Squamata; family Colubridae; genus Pituophis; species Pituophis catenifer. The sequence continues at coordinate 30,691,001 of NW_027256887.1, forward strand.
CCCGCACCCTTCCACAACTCATATGTTGTTGTGGTCTGCCAGCAGCCTGCGAAGCTGGCAGTGGAGTCGGACAGCGATGAGGCTGAGGAAGAACATGGGCCAGTCCTGGAGGCTGGGGAAGGCCTGAGGTCAGAGGCAGAGATGGGGCTAGGACCATCGGGGAGTGATGTGCAGACTTCGGAGCCTCCAGAGGCTGACAGTAGAAAGGCAGAGGAACAGAAGGAGCCTGTTCCTATTGCACATACAAGAAGAGCTGCCAGAAGGCAGTAGCAGCTAAAGCTGAAAGGACAACTCGGGAGTAGGACCAAGAGATGATTGGCCCCTCCCATAAGGCTTAAAAGACCAGCAACAGCTCTTGGCCTCTTTGCTGGAAAACAACATTGAGAGAATTGCTTCTTGTTTTGCTGTATTTATTTCTTGTCGGTGTCTTCTGCTTCTGAACTTTTGCCACGAAAAGCCTTTGGCAGTTTGCCTAATTATACCAATTATACTAATTATACCATGGTAAACTGAGGAATGGTGTTTTGAAGAATTTGCTTTAATTTAGTTTGGACTACACTGAGATTGAGTTAATTCTCAGCTGTTCTAATAAAGTCTGTTTGTTTTCGAACTATTTGCATTTAATACTAATTACTTGGGCCTGGGTCACAACATACGTCCTGGCTGTAGAAGTGGAGATTGACCAGGCATGTAACAAGTACTCCTGGCCCGACCATGGAAAACGTCACCATCAGAGAAGAGAAGAGAGAGGTGATGAAACCACAAAACCCGCAACCATGCTCCAATGCTTGCTTCAAATGTGGCCAGGAAGGCCACTGGGCAGCAGAGTGCAAGACTGGCCACCTGGCCAAGAAAACCACTCCTGGCCCTGCGGGAAAGACCACCAAGGTGCCACAGTGGGCTAGGGAGACTGCACTGAAGGGAGTGGAGGTTGTGGAGTTCACCCCATTACCAAAGTGGGATGAGGGCACTCCGACCCCACCAATCAATGGCAAGGGGCTAGCCGACACCAACTCCAATGACGATCCCCTGGTAAGTGGCCTGATCACACCAGTAACAATCCCCATAGAGCTAAGTTTCCAAGCTTCATGGTCAAAAGCCCTGCTAGACTCAGGCTGCACCAGGTGCCTGGTCCTGGTCAAGAAATTGGGGATCTACTTGAGACAGCTGAAAGTCCCGATTGCATTTTGCCAACTAGATGAATCAATAGCAGGGGGCATCTCAGTAACATTTGTCACTGAGCCCATAGAAATGGGATGGGGGCCCATGTAGAAACTCTAAGCTTCATAGTTGCTCCCGGGATGGAACGGCCCCTGGTATTAGGGATAGTTTGGCTAAAGAAGTGGAATCCTTGTGTAAACTAGAGAAGGGGACTGCTAAAATACCGAATGAACTGCCCTCCCTGAGAGCAAGGGGGAATCCGAAAGGCAACCTACCCACAGTGCGAATTAGGTGCAACAGTGCAAGGACAGGAAAAGGTCCTCCCTGCTATCCCCAAAGAATATTGGGACTTAAGAGAGGCATTCAGTGAAAAGGGGTCGGATGAACTTCCCCCTCACTGTCCAATGGACTGTGCTATAGAGATCCTGCACAGAGCTAAACTGCCTAAACCAAAGCCATATTCGATAACCTTGAGGGAGTTAGATGAGCTACGGTTGTTCACTGACAAAAACCTCACCCATGGGTTCATTCAGCCATCATGACCCCAGGTAGTAGCCCTCATCCTGTTCTGAGGAAAAAAAGGATGGGACACTTCATCTATGCATTTATTATAAAGGGCTGGATGCAACGAAAACATCTACCCTCTGCCCCTGATGAAGGACATGTTAGTTCACTTGGTTAAGGGCAGAATGTTCACTAAATTGGAACAGCGAGAAGCCTTCTATCGGGTGAGGATAAGGGAGGAAGATGAATGGAAAAGTGCTTTCAACTGCCCTTTAGGGTGCTTCCAGTTTAAAGTCCTCCTTTTTAGCCTCCAGGGCGCCCCTGGTGTGTTTATGCAATTAATAAATGAGGTCCTATATGAACACCTATATAAGGAGATATTGGTGTATTTAGACAACAGTTAATTTACATCAAAACAAAGGCAGAGCATGTGAAACTGGTGAGGGCTGTACTTAAAAAAATTATGAGCTGCCAAATTGTATGCACAAGTGCAAGTTTCCAAGTGCAAGTTTCATCAGAGCAAAATAGACTATTTGGGTTATTGTATCTTGCACAAAGGAATTGAGATGGACTGCCAGAAGGTCCAAGCAGTGAGGGAGTGGGCTCCTCCCCAAACCAGAAAGCAGCTGCAGAGTTTCTTTGTTTCACAAATTTTTACCACTAGTTCATTCCATCTTTTGCCCAGATTGCACTCCCCATGAAGAACTTGTTACAGACAAAAGGGGAGAACAGAACCAAGCCCAGATAGCCTCTGAAATGGACTTTACAATGCCAGGCAGCATTCGAAAAGCTTAAATTGCTGTTTGCAGCTGAACTGATTATGAAGTATCCTGACCCAAACCTTCTCTTTATTATTCAAGCTGATGCTAGCAAAGTGGCCATGGGGGCTGTGTTATTGCAGAAAAATGAAAACGGCCAACTGCAGCCATGTGCTTACACCTCTAGGAAACTATCAAAGACTGGGTGGGTGGTACGGGAGAAGGAAGCTTACACGGTGAACTGGGTTCTTTTAACCTGGAGACACTTCCTTGAAGAGAGCAAGGTGCCTTTCAAAGTGTGGACTGATCACAAGAACCTAGAGGAATTGAAAACCTCACAGAGGCTATCTCCCAAGCAGGTGTGATGGGCACAATACAATTAAAGCAAAACTGCTTCAATTTTACATTATGCTATCTCCTGTGGGAAAAGAACTTTTTAGCAAATTCTCTATTGTGAATGCCTCAATACAATTGCCTTAAGGTGAAAGTGGTCAAATGTTTGCTCCCATCCTGCCAATTGGCTGCCCAAATAACCACCTGAGCACAGACAAAAGAGAAGTGACAAATAGATAACGAGGTGACCACATCCCTTAAAGCTGCACTGAAGAGTGACAAATGGTTTCAAAATCATGGGAATGTCTGCTCAACCTGCTCAGTGTCTGCTCAACCAACTGCTCAGAACAGACTGGCCTGGATAGGGGCTAAATTATATGTACCAAAGAGCCAGAGGCTGATGGTTTTGGGGAAGAGCCACAACTCCAAGGCTGCTGGACATTGTGGTTTCGTAAAGACTTTGCATTTGGTCAAAAGGCTGTTTTAGTGGCTGTCTCTGAAAAGGGATATTGAAACTATGTGGTGAATTGCCCCATCTGCATGTCAGCCAAGCAACAGCAAGGGAAAATCCTAGGACTCCTCCAAACTGTGGCAGAGCCATCAACACCATGGAGAGAGATCTCCATGGATTATATTGTGGCACTCCCTTAAAGCTCAGGAAATAGTTATATGGGTGATAACAAATTTATTCTGTAAACAAATGCACTTTGTCCCCTGTCAGAAGATTCCTTCAGCATGGGGGTTGACCAAACTATTTCTACCCCATGTCTACCAATTGCTTGGAGCATCTGCAATGTATCATTTCAGATGGGGGGGGTGCAATTCACCTCTAAGTTATGGAAAGCTTTTCTAGACCTACTTGGGATTGACCGGGGGCTTAGGTCCAGTCATCACCGCCAAATGAATGGGAAGTTTGAACATACAAATTCAGGATTAGAACAGTACCTCAGATGCTATATCAATTATCAACAAGATAACTAAACTGAATTGTTGCCTTTTGCAGAAGTGGCATATAATAATTCGGTGCACAGGGTTCACTCCTTTCAGAGTGGCTACAGAACAGGAGTTTAATCTAATGCCTGAATTACCCCTTAATGACCCTCCAGTATCCTCTTTAAAGGAGTGTGTCTCTCAAGTGCAAAATACATGGCCAGTGGTGAGCAAAGCCCTGGTGGGCACACATGAGGCTTACAAAAAACAAGCTGACAAGAAGTGAGCGAAGCCCAAACTGTTCAACATTGGTGACCATGTTTACATCTCCACTTGTTATCTACAGTCACTACAACCAACAAAAAAACTGGGACCCAAGTTTGTGGGACCTTTCCCCATCAAGCGCATCATTAACTCTATAACTGTAGAATTAGATTTGCCCAAGTCCATTCAGAAATCCATCCTGTGTTTCATTGCAGCTTATTAAAACCTGAAATCACTTCCCCCTCAGACCTAAGTTTCCACTAACCACTGAGCCATTAATGATAGAAAGGGAACAGCATTTTGAGATCTGAGAAATTTTAGATTCCTGTAAACATAGGGAGAACCTTCAATATTTAGTAGCCTGGAAGGATTTCCCTAAAGCCCAAAATGAGTGGGTTGACCACTGCCATGTTAGCACCCCTAAGCTTTTAAAGTGCTTTCACAATCAGTACCCTGACAAACCTAAATAAAATTTCTCCTGCTTTATCCTTCTTTTCTCCCTGATTGTTTTGTTTTGTTCTACATGATTAACATCACTGGGCAGGGCAGCATGTCAGGTCCACCATCATGTCCTGTCATTCTGTTCGGTGGTGGGGGAGGAAGGCTTGCTGGCATTTTTCACATGCTTGCACTTTTGCTGTAATCTCTTGGAAATTAGGGAGGGGGATTGTCTTTGGAGATGGAGCAGAAGCCCTCCCAGCCAGTTCCACCCTGATTCCAAGGCCATTGTGCCCTGAGAGTGACCTGTTATCTGCCTAGCATGTCAGCATTCTCAAAATATCCTTGTGGCATCATATTGGCTGCCGGTGGACTGGTCAGGGGGGGTTGGGGTTGGGGAAACAAAAGAATTGCTTTGCGCTTGGCATGGGACCTTCAGATTCTGACTGACTTTACTGCAACCACTTTATCTCAGTAAAAGCTCTTTTGATTCAATTCAATGGAGTCAAGAGTCATGCTTTCCTGAGGGACCAGCTGGGGCAGTTCCTTACATTAACTTACATTACCTTACATGACTAGATACAGTGGAGTCTGCTTCAAGGTAACATAGCCTCTCCAAGGATTTCAGGTACAGAGAATTACAAATGGAAGTTGAATTTAGCATACTTTTGCTTCTAGTAAACCTAGGATTTCTTGACTATTAAAAATAACTTTGAATATGTTATCTGGAAATTGCAAGTAAATAAAATAGCCTTGATCTAGAGATGCCAAAATGGACAAAGAAAAGATCAAATGGAAAACACTTACCCTGGCATACAGTATATGCCATAATTGTTTCTCCCATGGGATACACAATCTAATGTATCCATCTAACACTATTTTCCTAGAAAAAAAAACATTTTTTCCTTATCAAAGGTTTTTCGGAAGTTCTACCTTCTATTTACTGTCAATATTATTTAAGAGTTGGTACTAGATAAAAGTAGAAAATAAGCTGATAACATCAAGCTAAGGGGTAATTTTTAGCAAATGTAATCCACAATTCTCTCCTCTCTCTCTCTCTCTCTCTCTCTCTCTCTCTCTCTCTCTCTCTCTCTCTCTCTCTCTCTCTCTCTCTCTCTCACACACACACACACACACACACACTACGGGCTTAAGGAGTCTTTATTAAAGCTTCCAAGTCTGAACTTTTATTCCCCAGCAATTCCCGGCACCATGATCCAAAGTTCAAGGCAAGAACACATAGCAAGAAAACAACACGTTCCCAGCATCATCTCCATCTGTCTGTTGTGCTAAATAGTCAACTTCTGGTGCAGCCCATCAAGAAGGCTAAGTAATCAGTCTGATCTTCGCTGCTCCTGCCTTTTCTCTGGGCTATATGTTCTTGGATCAGGTGCAGAAGGCAATTCCTCTTCCTCATTGCTGATTGGCTGCAGCTGCATGCTTTGCCCTTCTAAAGTCTCAGGCTCTCCTGCTGCAGCTGTGCTTCAGCCAAATCACTCTCACATGGCTGCTTGGAGCCATTGGCCAACTGTCCTCTTGATGTGCCCGGAACTGGTTCATCTTCCTCCAGAGCTGACATCTGGAGAGGTATCTGGGGAAGCATCTGGAGTCATCACACAGTGTTATAGCCATTCATCAAAAGTGGACCTCTTACTTTTCCCAGTTTACAGTTTAAACTTATCAAATATTGCACTTTTAATTTTGTATTTAAGGAAAATCTATTCTACTTTGGAAAGCTACCACCATCACCACAATCTCTCATACCCAGTAGGGACTCCTCTCTTGAGCATTTCCCCACTATCTGTTTCATTACCTGAAGCATTGTCATAAAATTGAATTCAAGCCATTCAAAATAGAATTTTCCAATAGTTTTTTTTTATTCTTGTGTTATTTGGACAAAAAGCAAAGCAAGTGTGCAACTAAGATTCATTAGTTCCTTTATATTTGTACATGTACTTGTCTAATTTCAAAGTTATCTTACTACATAAGATATGCCCAACAAGGCTATTCAGGTTACTATGCCCAACAAGGCTATTCAGGTTACTATGCCCAACAAGGCTACTCAAATTGCTGTACGTATTGTTGTCCAACTAGGCTACACATTCACACAATATTCACATACATTCGCCACACAGGTAATCAAGCTGTGAGAGTGGGCTGGGAAGCAGACTTAGGGCATTCTCTGCTCCAATAAGAGTAGTGTCATGTGTAAATGCCTCATTCTTGAATGAAAGAAATATATATCCATGGAGTGTCAAGAGTTAACTTATTCTCCCCTTCCTAATGTATTCCTCATTAACCACTCCTCACTTATAATCCCGCCTCCCTGGTATAAAAGATGATGCACACCCATTCTCCTTGCTTCTATCTGCAATCACTCTGTGAATATAGAATGCCTTCTGTAAATAAACAATCTTCTATTTAAATATAAAAAGTCTGAATTCATTATTGAGTCTGATCCTCGAATTACAGCAACAATCTGGTAGCAGAGGATGTTTGGCTGACTCAATAAGAAACAGACATGCCAAAGAAAGAAAACTCCAGAAACAAAAGAGAAAGACCCAACACCAGGGCACACAACAAAGAAATGGAAACAGATCAAGAAATGATCGATGAATCTACAATAAAAATGACAAAAGAATCTGAAAACTTCACTACAGACGACGAAGAGGTAATCGATGAACCCAGCGACCAAGAAGCGAGCGAGACAGAAAACAACACGCTCAAATTAGAAATACTAAGACTGTTGAAAAGCCAAAAAGACGACAAAAATCTCATCGCGAACCTCCAAGACATCATAAAAGATAGCGGAGCAGCGAGAGAAAACCACATCAACACACCAGAACCAAAAGACCACAAAATGGTAAGCGAATTACCCATAGATGAAAATATAACTAAAAGAAAGACTAACGGTCCCGCACAAAATTTTGAATGGCAGCCATCTTGGTTTTGTCAGCCCGCCAAAATGGCTGACCCAGAACCAATCAGAAAGCAGAGTTCAAAATGGCTGGCACGAAAGGCTCTACACAGCATAAGAAATAAAAAAGAAAAATTCTACTCATCAGAAAAATCTGATACAGACACCAAAGAAACATCAACCGAACTACAAATCGAAGCAGCTATGAAAACACTCTTCGCAGCCTTCGGCCCGAATCTAAAAATCTCAAAGAAATCAACAAAAGTACCAAAGACAGTCGACCAAATAACAAAGAAAAGACAAACTGCACAATCCAAAGGCAAAGATACAGAAGCAAACGAGCAAGCGTCTCAGCATCTATCCACTCCGACTCGACCGACGAGAGTGCTAACGCCCGAACCCAGAGAGCCTTGCAAGTACTCGCCCACACCGCAGACGCTTCCGGGAGCCAGAAAACTCAACCAAGACGACTACGATGAGAAGAAGCAAGCCCCAATCCACACCTGGACACCTAAAGTCGAGCCAGAGAGCGAGTCATCAGAGGAAGAGCACTGCGAGGAAGCTGCAGCGGCAAGAACCTCCCCCGACAGCTTCAGGAATGAAATGATCTACGCGCATGCGCAAATACGCCCAGACGAACATAGAGATAATAAAGAACAGAGGGAACCATTCAGACTAGTCGCGAGTATCCCTACACCATTCTGCAATTATCAGCATATACAGGACCATGGACAGCCTCCAGCTGTAAGTAATGCAACAAATAACATTGGAAATTTGCCTAATGATTTTCCAAAATTGAGAATAGACGGTATTAACTTACAGGAATGGAGTCAGCAACTCCAGGTTGTTTTCTTAAAAGAAAATTTATTGTTTTTCATAACTAACCCTCCTAAAAACCATGGACACTAAAATTGGACTATCTACATCACAGAGCATTTTATTTACTAATCTCTAGTATATCACCTGCTATTTATCATAGTATTAAGCATAATCTAACTGTCTCAGAAATAATTCATTGTATGTTTAAACTGTTTCATAGTGAAAGTGTGGCAACCACAACTAGAATGTCTAAAAAAATTTTCTCAGCCAGGATAAAACCTGGGACTACTATAAGTGAACATTTACTATTACTGAACAAAACTAGAGCAGAACTTCATTTAAGGGGAGAAATAATATCTGACCAGACAATGAAAAGTGTTATTATTAATTCATTAACTTACAGGAATGGAGACAACTTCATATCACATTTAGATACAATTAACTTAGGCTATCTATCTATAGAGAGTTTATCAAATAGATTAATTGCTGAAGATAATTTGAGAAGAAACCGCTACAGTACACACAAAGAACATAGACAGATCAAAAGGGTAGTATTCCAAGACAGGCATCAGGACACAATAGAGTGTTATAACTGTGGGTCTAAAGAACATTATAGGAGAGACTGTCCAAAACCTCCTAGAGAGAGACAAAGACATGACACAAGAAACAGATATCACGATAGACAATCATCCATTGACAGATATAGACACAGAAATTCACCAAACTTTAGAGAACATAGAGGGGGCAGAGACAACTCAAAGGACAGGAAGTCCGGATCATTGTACGGATTAGATAAACACACAATAATCAAAAATCAAGACTCAAAGGACAATGCTTGGCTCATTGATTCCGGAGCAACAAATCACACAACACACGATAAGAAAATATTATCTTCCTTCGTCGAAGATAAATTTTTAATTAAAGTAGCAAACCAAGAGGAAGTCCAAGTTATTGGAAGAGGAAATGTAGAATTACCCAGTCTAGGAAAAATAGAGGGGGTACTATTAATAC